>NC_087204.1:9527561-9560061 GCF_015104395.2 Macrobrachium nipponense
GTAATATATTTCTTGCGAGTTTAAGACGAATGAAATCGTATGAAAATTGACTGGAAATATGACAGTAAAAGACGTGTTACTATTAGGATCTTGCCCCTTAAGTTGATATAAGAAGTTGTTTAAAAAAAAACTGTCAAAGTTCATAGAGGCTTTGTGCGTGTTTGTATAATATACAGACCTGCAGACCTTTCATACGAGGTTGTGTGCATGTGTTATATAATACACAGCCCAGCAGACCTCTCATACGGATCTTGGAGCATACAGTCTGACTTCACTTTAAAATGACATTTTTTAAAAATTTTTCAGTATTTTTCTTACTCCAGAAATTTAATCAAACTTTCGCCATAAAACCACAAAGTTAATGTCTGAAGGCTTCTTACTGGAAAAGTTCTTAATAATTCACGTGCCTTGGTACTCGTATTTCAGCTGGGATTATTTCGACTTTTTTTTTAATAATTCGTTGGAGAACATGTTTTAACTTTTTTTATTCTCATCTATTAGATTAGACTTTGAAGAAAAAATATCCAGAACATTGCAACTTTCAGTTAACCAAACTTTCCTTGAGTCACGTATTTTAAATTTTCGGAATTTGTACGATTATCCTTTCGTACAGTCGTCTTCTTAAAGGCAAAATTGAAATACTGAAAAATAATACAAGAACTTATGTAAAACTTGCTTTTTGTCTTACAATGATGATTCCTTTGAGTCAGATGATTATTTATCTAATAATAATATCTCATACAGAGAAATTTCCTTTTTACCTCAATCAGTTTATTTCTATTTTTTCAAATGATTATTTAACACTGAACTAAGTACTAATTTATTCAATAATATTGATCTCTCATAGAGTAAAGTTATATTTTTTCCTCAATCAGTTTATTGTGACATTTTCAGGTGAATATTCAACATTGAACTAACTGCTAATTTATACAATAATACTAATCTATCTCGCATAGATCAAAATTATATTTTTCCTCAATCAGTTTATTTTGAATTTTTCCAGGTGATTATTTAACACTGAACTAATTACTAATTTATTCAATAATACTAATCTCGATAGAGTAATGTTATATTTTTTTTCCTCAATCAGTTTATTTTGAAAATTTTCTGGTGAATATCTAACATTGATCTAATAACGAATTTATCCAATAACAATATCTCACATAGTTAGAGCAAAGTTCTTTTTTGCCCCAATCAGTTTATTTAGATATATTTTTTTTTATTCAGTATTGTTGATCGCATTCACAGACTACTGAATTAAACGTATCTTATGCATAAACGTCCATCATTGAAACAAAAGTAACAAGTAAAGATTTAACATTTTAAAAACGCCATTATGCAACGTCCATCACTGACTCGTCAGTGAGAAAAAATGTAACACGAGTAGAGCTTTAACATTTCATAAATGCCATTATGCAACATGAACGCCTTTGCCATCGAGGACAACATCAACATAAAAAAAAAATAGCATTGAGATGCAACCAGAGAGCATTTGTTGCAAAGTGAAGAGATGGAAAACTCCTCGTAAGACAAAGTCGTAATAACGACGCTTAAGCACAGTATCATCAACCCGTTGAGTGCCATTTGCGTCACATGTCCCCCCCAATTAAGGCCCGGTCCTTTGGCCATTTGGGAGATAAAAGGGAGACCGAATGTCCCCCCCCGAAGTGCTTAGATTATTATACGCTTTCATCTGATATCGTTTCTTTCGTGTCACCGTTGTTAAGACAGAAGGGCCTCATATGAGGGCGTTTACGAAGCCTGCGATATATTTAAGTGGTCGTTAGCGCAACGCATTGTCAGGAAGTCCTATGAGTAACATGAAATGGCATCATCACTGTGAGAGAGAGAGAGAGAGAGAGAGAGAGAGAAATGTAGCTGGATCAGAGAATATGATAAACAATAGCCTCCAAAACTAAATGTGTTAACGTTCTAATTTTATTTTATAAGTTGCAAATTCCATAGTCTTCGAAATTTTGTATTACAGATTACGCAACTGTAATGTCTATACTAGATAAAATAGTAGTTGTAAACCGATATTAATTTTTTTAATGTGAGAATATTACTTTTGCATTCTACTCTCTGTACATTATCATTGGTATTATTATTTATAAGTTGAACCAGACTATTCTTATAGTAGTAGTAGTAGTAGTATAGTAGTAGTAGTAGTAGTAGTATTAATAATGATAATAATAATAATAATAATAATAATAATAATAATAATAATAATAATAATTAACAGCGAACAGAACGCAAAATTAATATTTTCGCACTAATAAAAATAGTATCGGCTTGTAACTACATTTCATTACCATCATTATTAGAATAGTTTAACCAGTTTATTATGAACCAGTTTAACCAGTTTATTGTTTAACCAGTTTAACCAGTTTATTATAATAATAATAATAATAATAATAATAATAATAATAATAATAATAATAATGAAGAAGAACAGAGAACAGAACACAAAATTCCAAACCTCATGTTAATAAAAATCAGTATCGGCTTATAACTACTATTTTATTATCATTATCATTGAAATACCTTAACAAGTGCGGCTACCCGACTTACCCTCAAGCTCACTTCACATCTACCCAAGCTGATTATTTCCAGGTCTTTGAACAAAGTAGCATGTGATTAGATTGCTTTTTCAAAAACATGGCAACATATTTGTGATAAATTTTCCTGTAATACCTTCTCTATCCATAAAGAATGCTGTTAAGTCGATTAGAGAAAATTGAGAAATTCCTTTTTGACGGCACTGAATGAGAGGTCACTACCCCGATGCAGGTGACTGACTAGAAGGAGCTGAATGATAGGCAAATTGCATTGCAATTTCCGCTAACGATCCTGAATGAACGAAAGGACCAGTAGCTGTAATTTGTGGTACGCAGATGAACTCCTGTGGAGACGTAATGTGGGATGCAATGTAGATTATTTTTCTGAGAAGACCTCACATCAAACTCTTCTCATACAAGAAGTATTCGAGCAGGGATGCAAAAAAAAAAAAAAAAAAAAAAAAAAAAAAGTGAATTACCAGCATGGAGAGATGAGGGGTTATAATCACGCTGTGGTTGAATGGCAGCAAATCATCTTTGGACTTTGCAAGGGAATATGCGAAAATAAACTCGTCTGTTACAGACCTCGAATTCTATTTCTGGTCATAGTGAAGAGATAGCTGACGCCGGTATATTACGTAGCCAGTTAAAAGGCATTAAATAAACTGGAAGATTACGTCTCATAAGGATCGAATGATTAATAGATGATTTCTTTACGTCAATGACACTGAATATGTCATCATTAGTGTATATTTGTCAAGCTTCGCGGATTCTGTACATCGATTCAATCTAGAGGTTTGTTGAGTAAATGTGCTTAATCATCAGATAAGACAATGGGCAGTACAACGAAAGACCTCTGCGCAGAAGATGGACAGGTATTATGCCTTTGTGTGCATGTTTCTATTCTTACAGATTGTGTGATTATTGGGGAAATGATATTGTAAATAAGAATGTCTATAAAACGAGAATAAAAACCTATTGGTGGTAAATGGAATCTCCCCTACCCTGACATTCTTAAGAACAGTAGTCGATAGCACGACACTTTACAATATCACAAGCATCCAAACACCTCTCTTTCTCTCTTTCTCTCTCTCTCTCTCTCTCTCTCTCTCTCTCTCTCTCTCAACAGTTCTCCTATCGGAGTATAACAGCTCTCAAACAGACCGTTACTGACCGCTCTTTATTGGAAGTATAAGAGAGACAAGAGAAATAAAGTTTTTTTTTTTTTGCGATGGCGTTGCGCTATTCTCTTATTTATTCTTTATCGTCTCCTACCACTGCATTTCTTTTGTAGAACTTAGATGCGTTGATGATTTAGATAACTATAAGAATTGTGTAACTAAATAAACGGAGAGGTGAATTCCTTTGTATTTATGTCTAAGCAGATCTACTAACTATATTTTCCGAAGAAGAAAATGATTTCCAAGAGCTGAATAAATTGACTTTATGATCACACCTCAGCTTACGCCTGAGACAATGATTAATTAAGTTGGAGCGCGAGAGTGAAATGCAATTAAATGGTGTATTTCCGATTCCTCGCAGCATTTAGAATTTCTTACGATATCTACGCAAGGTCATCTTTAGGTCATATATTTAATTCTTATGAAATCTATGCTTTTCATAGCAAACGTTACTGCTAAATCTACCAATTGGAAGTTTACCCAAAGGAGGAAGAGCAGGTAAGTCGCTAAAAGGATGCGAGAAAAAGCTTGGATCTTCAAGCATTAGATCCCAAATCCATTGTAAACTGTGGAAAATCTATATTTGTTGACTTAGTATAAAGGCGGAGCCACCAATACATTTATGGAAGGACTGAAACACTCAATATACAGGGTGTCCATAAAGTCAAAGTACCATTACGAAGAATAAATACGTGTAATGGTACTGGGAATTTATGGATATACTGCACTAAGGGAGAGAGAGAAAGAAAGAGAGGGAACTGAATTTTGTTTTGTTTTGTTTTGTTTGTTTTTATTTTTATTTATTATTTTTTTTACCGTTTTCTTATTTTGATTTCTGGATTCTGTTGCTAGATCCAAGGTATGACAAAGTCAAGATCTATATTCAGGCACTACTGAGAGGGTGGTTGTTTGATGAGATAATGACTGAAAAAATTAGCAAAATTTGAGATGAGCATGTGGGGGCTGTTAATAGGAACTGATTGGTCAGTTAAATGCTGAAACAATGCACAGACAACGTCGATCATTTTGCCTCCATGCACCGTCTGCAAGTTCAAGCAAATAGTTATGAACTTGCGCGATCGTAAATAAAATGAATTTCGTATTATAAAAACAATCGTATGCATATATTCTCAAAAATTATAGTTTTCATTAACAAAATTAATGTGTTCACGTGTCGTCTCAAGGTCTATGTTTGTAATGCTTGATATATATAAATGGCAGAGAAGCCGAAAATGAATGTATTCACGTGTCCTCTAAAGATCTGCTTTATAATGATTTAGAGATAAAAATGGGGATAAGAAAAACAGAGGATTTGAAGATTAATGGGAAGAGAGGAGAAATCCCTTATGTTCACTCCCCACCAACGTAAACACCAAAAACTTCAATGACCACATTTGTTGATCGTCATTACGCTAAGTCGGGTGAATTTCATTTGGCGGCGCGTAAGCTAATGTCATATTGTTCCTATTGTTTATTCTCTTATGAGGCTTGTAGTAGTTATGACTGTTCAGGAAAAGAGATAGAGTATTGAGCTGTTGGTATCTGGCTTCAAACCGATATTAGCAATACAACCGAATAGGAAAGGTGATGGGGCCCAAGGGTTGTTTTTCGTCCATCTTTCGATTTTTTTAAAGCATAATTTCTTCCATCGTTTTCTCAGCTGAATGGAAAAAAAACATTGTCTATGAGTTGGTAAGCAGAATAGCCAAACGTAAAAGGAATTTTTACCTATTACTCCAACTGAAAGACTCTTGATACGACTGCAAAATGAAATATCAATGTGATATTATTTTTTTCTCAGCTACTCACGTCTAAAACAGATCTACTATTATATTTCCGAAGAATATTTCTGAGTTGGTAAGCAGGAGTGTGAAACGTGAAAGTAATTTTTTACCAATTACTCAAATTAAAAGATTTTCTATATGACTGCAAAATATCAATGCGATTTTTTTCCCAGCAACTCACGTCTAAGCAGATCTACTACCTATATTTTCCGAAAAAGAAAATGATTTCCGAGAGCTGAATAAATTGACTTGCGATCACACTTCAGTTCACCCAGAGATAATGATCAATTAAGACTACCCTGGGCGATGCAGTTGGAGCGCGAGAGTGAAATACAATTAAATGGTGTATATCCAGTTCTTCGTAGCATTAGAATTTCTCACGATATCTACGCAAGAATATGATGAAACGCATTAGCAAACTCTATCCAAATCAACGAACAAGCTCTTCTGTAGGTTACATATATTAATTCTTATGAAATCTACGCTTTTCATAAACATACGTTACTGCTAAATGTACCAAATGGAAGATTATAATGACATCACCTTGCGTGGTATAAATTCTGGAAATATTTGAAATTCATCCAAAAATTTTCCCAAAAATATATTTTGGAAAAATACCTTGACCTGTCAGTAATGATATTTGGCATTCCTTCTTTTCTGTTTCAGTTTCTTTGTTTAGATGAATAGGCTATGTGAAAATATATATTCATGCCCATCTTACAAATATTGGAGGGTTTTAGAAATTCGCGGTGTAGAAACTCAGTGCAAATATTTTTGTCTTAAATGTATCGTGGCATGTAATTGTTCCTAAAATCAAATGAATTCCCTTGAAAGAATGAGTGCTGTATTCGAGTAAAGTGACGAATATAAGTGATATTGTGTAGGATAAGGTATATTTTTGCGGAGTGAGGCCAGCAAATATAATTCATCTCCTAGAATGGGATGGAAATTCAATCTCTCAGGTTTAATTCACTCTCGTACTGATGATGCTGTGGAAGTTAAAAATTAATGTTATATACGCCGCTGTGATTTTCTTTGTATATATCACGTCAGGAGCATTTTTTATTAAAGAATATTGATTTTTTTTTTAGCTTCCCACTAAACATAAATTTGATTACACCACAATTTTATTAGAGGGCTTGCAAATAAAACTATGAACTTCCAATCAGCAGGTGCAAAGACAGAGACTGATGATACAATTAAGGTATTTTTTAAAATCTGGACTACAGTAACAATAAGCCTGTATCAGAATCAAGGGCTCTTCTCTCTGAAATTCATGAGAGAGAGAGAGAGAGAGAGAGAGAGAGAGAGAGAGAGAGAGAGAGAGAGAGAGAGAGAGAGAGTTTCCGTCATCAATGTCTCCAAGAGGCTTGATGAAGACAAATGATACCATAGACTACGTGAGGTATCTACTCCTTCTGCTACGGTAATGACCCATTATTTTTTTAAAGAAAATTTCCAGTGTGTATTGTACCTGCAACTCGAAATACACAGCACAGCTGCTTTCTGAGTAAATGTACCGAATATGAATCTGTTCTTTGCTCCTAATACGGTCTTACTTGATTGAAAACTTTGAGATGTTTAGTACTTAATATTATGAAAATGATGACTGATATTTACAGAGAAAAAAACTAAAAGTAATTCCTAACATTTTGGCCAGAAGCTAATGTTGTAAAATTTGTAGAAAAAACTATATAATTATACATATATATATAGTATATATATATATATATATATATATATATATATATTATATGTATATATATATTGTATATATTGCTTGATTTTGCCGTTGAAAAAATGTTTGTAACATATACATAACTGTGTTGAAGTGTCATCGTACTTGTCATTTCATGACGGTCCCGATGTCTCGCGCTACGATTGAAAGTTTAAATATAATTTTATGTGAGTTTATTTTATTTTTATTTTAGTAATTCTATTCTGAAGATATGCAGCATACACATCTTCAGAATATCATTATTAAAATAAAACTAAAATAAACTACAATGAAATTATGTTTAACTTTCAATCAACAGTGGGTATGATGGCTGGGGCATGGATTAGCCTCATAGAGGCCAATACAGAAAAAACGACACCGATCTCGAACACGGGTGAATTGCCCGGATTCAGTTTGGGGGATATAGAGACGAAGGAGTGCTTTAATTAATTCAAGTTCCTCCTTATGTATTTATACATACAATAAAGCGTCTCCCAGGGGATTCATTTAATCACATCCGCTCATGCAGGGAGGTATACTCGTCTCAAACCTTATCATTATGCCAGACTTCATTACCAGCCGAGGAATTCTGTCAATTTCTATTAGGTTCAGCTCTCTCTCTCTCTCTCTCTCTCTCTCTCTCTCTCTCTCTCTCTCTCTCTCTCCCTAAAGAGAACGTACTTTCATGTTTTGCTTGCAAGTAAAACAATAAAAAATAAAAAATTCCCCATAAGCCCAAGAAAGCCTAACACTGAATATCCCAGGTAAGAGCTGCTAAAGCCAAATACTATGATCTAACATGTAGGTAAACCTTTCGAGATCGTTCCATTTAACCAATAACACAAACAGAAAAACTGACAACTTATTTTAGCACATTATTCTGTGTACGAATATTCGTACGTCGGAGTATAAAAATAAATAAATAAATAAAAAGCCGAAAATATAAAGAGAGGAGCATAGTGAACGCACGCACCATGTGCCCGGTAAATGTTTTTCTCCAATTAACTTAGCCGTTGGCCAGAAAGAGACCCTCAGTTTTTGGGTCACTAGACATTTGCCCTTCTCTCTCTCTCTCTCTCTCTCTCTCTCTCTCTCTCTCTCTCTCTCTTTCTCCCACTTCTGTTCTTATTTTCCTTTTTGTCATATCCTATATATATATATAGATATATATATATATATATATATATATATATATATATATATATGATATATATACGATATGATATATAGTATATATATATATATATGAATATATATATATATATATATATAGTTATATATATATATATATATATACATTGTCAGAACGAAATATTTTCCTTAATCATAACGTTAATAACTTTAATTATAGATACTTACAATGTCTAAACTAAGGTTTCTTTGTACTATATATAGAATTTTCATTTTCTTTCAAAAAACCGTGGGCAAGTCAATTAAGCACTTCCCTTTAATCACATGTGGTTTTTTCAGAATTATCTGAAAGGAGTTTTGAATGAGCATTTACTTTTTTTTTAGTCATCTGGCGTCGCAGTAGAAAAAGGGTTAATGTGAACGTTGAATTTAGCCTCCATTATTATCATTTAAGTATCGTATTTTGAAATTACAAATCATATGGCTTTATAACTTGTATACTCGTGTCCCGTACATCTCAAGACGTGAAGGATTTATCTTCCTTTCTCTTGTTGTACTGAGACTGCAATTAACACTCACCATCTCCCATATTCAGGCACGAAATTCTGAATGGCAAACGCCTGAATTTTCTTGCAAATTTTTAGACAGCTAAATTGCCTCCAGTGTTTTCACAGAATTCGGCGCTGCAAGACCCTCTCTCCTCTTCCAATGTTTCCCGCGTATGTGAGTGACAGTTCCCATTCCCACTTTCTTCTCTTCTTTCTCGAGACCCTGCTTGGTGCATTCGAAAGGATTCCGAGGCAGGGAAAAGTTGGAGGAAGATCCTATTACTCCACATGGCGTTTCTTCCTCCTTTCCGTCTGGTGATGAAGTTTTGGTTTTGTCGCAACACAGCGACTTCGAGTGGCAACTGATTATCTTTGGTTAGAATTCTGTGACGTTAATTCCTAATTCCGCCCGCTTGCTTTGCATACTGCGCGGTTTTTGTCAGCAGTTATGTTGCTTTTTATTAATTAGCTGATTTTTTTATTTTTTCCAGTTTGATAACAAACTTATACATCGCGAGGGAAACAGAATATAAACAGAATAAAGTTTGGATAGGCAGACAGACAAAGCCAAAACAATATTATTCTTTTACACTACTATAAAATTCAGGGCCTCTGTAACACGGTTTTTTTGGATTTTGTTCCTTATCAAAGCATCGGAGGTAGCTGAAAGTTGACATATGTATATTTTACAACCACACACAAATTTTGTCAGCATTATCAATAACCTAAACCCGATAGTTTTAATTTTTAGAGTAAAAATGATCTAGCCGACGCCATGGCCAATGATTGCGAGCCAAGAGTCGAAAAACATTCATTACGTAAGCATGGTAAACATCGTTACGAAATGTTGCCCCGCCCATCCACTAGACAGAAATCCATTCACCTTATTCACCATCGCCTCTGAAACCCATAGTAGTCAAGAATGGCTAACAGGATTTGGAATTGTCCCCGTGGTTGCAAAACTGCATTTGTCTTACGACTTGCAACTTTATACAGTCAGGAGAAAGCCCGTGGCCGTACTTACTATAGTCTGAATAGGTAATTATTCAGTTTCTAGTTTAAATCCAATGTTTATGATCTGATTTGTATTTAGCGTAACGTGTTTATTAAATACTTGTAATGTCATTCATGGATTTCGAACATTTCCATTAACTATTCACTATGCCACCAAGAAAGAGAGAGAGAGAGAGATTATATGTAAACAGTCTTTATATAACTATTTTTGTTAAAATAAGATTTTTATCCAAAGTAAATACAAGCTTATATGTGCTAAAATCTCCAGCAGACCAACGGATCATCCGATATAATTTTTTTTCGTCTTCTTTAGTCTGTAAGACCATGTTGGGTATAAAGACTTTATGAATGGCGGAACGAAACATAGATGTGGGTGGGGTATCTGAGCTAGCGTAGTAATACTACTGTAGCAGTAGTGCCGCAAAATTAGTAATAGCAGTAATATACATGAATTAAACGTTTAGGCCAACTGCTGGGATCCCTGAGGATCATTTAGCACTTCTTACAACTACTCGAGAAATGAGTTTTTATAGCCAGAAGTTAGATTTTCTAATACAACAATGGCCATGATAGCCTTCATTGTTATCCTGAATTATAACGAGGCCAAAGTGGGTGGAGCCTCATGACGTCATCATTCTGACGATAATTATTGGTGAAGGTTTAAAGCCAAAATACGATACCGTCTTTTTTTTTTTTTTTTTTTTTTTTTTTTTTTTTTTTAGTAAATAGTAGATAGACGATAAATAAAATTTGCTTGACATTGGATACAGCAGTTATCAAACCAAGCTTGTCCACTATGTCTTTGAAAATTACCAACTATTCCCTACATCTTGTCAATCTGATTGTGACCTATAAAGTAGATTATAATTTCTTAGGACACTTATTTTGGGAGTTAGACTAATAATCAAAGTGTTTTGTATTTATTAACATATTTTGTTGGTTTGTTCATCATGACAATTATCAGTGGAGAGGATTCAGAGTTCTTAAAGGTGTACTGCTTTGCTTGTATTTACATTTTTGTCATTGTTGCCAGAGGTATAGCCTTCGTTACGTATAGCCAATCATCCATCGAGAAAGAGGGAAGAAATGCTGTCATAAGTTACGTAACGAGTGCGTTCGAAACCTTATCTCTGAGTAAGTTGGCCCGTCTTCATAAAAGGTCACTTTTACATTATAAGTACCAAATTTATTCAACCTACGTAATGCAGAATACAGTCAAAATTTATGTGTAGATATAATGTGTATTCTGAATAAGCGTTATATCTATGAAATGCATAGATAAAAAGCTATTGCCAAAAAACCGTGTTACAGAAGCCCTGAATCTCATAGTAAACTTAAAGCAAAAACGGTTTGATCTATACTTTTGGAAGATACTCCGCTTCAAAGATTCTGACGAAAAATGTGGACGCGAGAAATACGAAAAACCTATTAACCATATGAATGAACATCGAAAATATGTGTAGGAAAAGACTCTCTCTCTCTCTCTCTCTCTCTCTCTCTCTCTCTCTCTCTCTCTCTCTCTCTCTCTTCCCAATAAATTCATGCATTCCTCCTGACTCCACTTCCCTCCAGGGCCACATTTGTCATCGCTATGCGAAAGGTCGGGCGTCTCCTGACATCCTGCGTCTGAGGACTCACGAGAGCAAGATATTATATATATCTTCCTCCCAGCAATTCTGGATTACATTGGGCGTGAACGGGATTGGGAAGTTACGGGTCGGATTTATGCTATGATGCTCATGTGTGTTAAGTGTGGATTTTATTTTTTTTTATTTTTATTTTTGTCATTAAATGATTCGATGACATTTGCATGATACTAAAAATAAAGGCATACCTTCTCACACACAGACACACACACACACACACACACACACATATATATATATATATATATATATATATATATATATATTATATATATATGTATATATGTATGTATATATATATATATATTTATATATATAGTATATATACATACATACATATATGCATATATATAATATGCATATTTCAATACATACACCTCTAAACCGAACGAGTTGACGTAAATGAATAATAAAAAAAAAAGCTACACGCTTATTTGCCGTGGATTAGCACTTCATGATTCATGTGACCCATATTAACAGACGAAGCATAAATTTCCTTTAGTGGAATACATTACAGAGATTAAGCCTGAAATTTGGACGCTGGTTCCATTATCACTTTTCCAACTTCGGGGTAAACATCAATCAAAAAACCCACTAAAAAGCCTTTTTTTCGCTTACTCTGGGAGTAAGCCTATAAACGGCTTTGTTATTATTGCTGTTGTGAGGGGGATGGGGGCTGGGTAAGGTCTATGAAAGGCTAAAAAAAAATTTTGAAAAATGAGTTTCACGTCGAGTTAAAGATACAGGAAATTTAGGATATGATATTTATGATTTATTTATTAGAATGAAAATATAAAAAATAAATGTGAATCCTAAACAGTACAGAAAAATAACTTCTAACAAAATATAGCGCATTTATTCTAATTTTCGTTGGTGAAACAACGCTCTATATGCCCGTAGATTTTCTCATGTTTTAATTTACGCTAAAAGTTAGGAATGCAATGTTTATAACTTATGCGTCATGGGAAAATCCCGCTGCGATCGTTCCGAGTAAGCTGGAGGTCGGATCACGCCTTGTTTAGATTAAATGAAATCGTATTCTACATTTATAGGATCTAACATATTTTGGCACGGTTGGTTAGGAAACGGTACAACGCAGAAATCATAACCTTATTAGGACACTGGTTTTTTGGGATACAAATATAATATATATATATATATATATATATATATATATATATATATATATATATATATATATATATATATATATATATATATATATATATATATATATATATATTATATATACATATATATATATATATATATATATATATATATATATATATATATATATATATATATATATATATTATATATATGTGTGTGTGTGTGTGTGTGTGTGTGTGTATAAAATAATATATATTCTTGATCTTTTTGTTTACCTGATAACTTTGTTTCCAACTGTATTTAATTCGTTCCTTGACAATGTCTTAGTAAAGACGAAAGCGCTTGGGATTTCCGCTTATCATTTTCCTGTTGTATACGCTATATATATATATATATATATATATATATATATATATATATATATATATATATATATATATATATATGTTGTACCTTTCTGTTTATGTGTTTTTAACACGAAGACAAAAGGCCTTCATAGGATCTGATCTAACGTGACGAATAGTACTGCAGAAGATAGAAGACGATCGCTAATAAGATGGCCACACAAGAGGCAATAAGACTTACCAAGAATAACGTAGGAAGAAAAAAAGAGGGACCTCTTGATTCCAAGTTCCTTCGTCTGTCTCATCCTCCGCTATTTCCTCTCCACGACAGAGACAATGGAATCCTCTCACGATACGACATCCGGGGACAAAAAACGAATGATCGAAGGAAAAGATGATCGATCCACAAAAGATTCTCTCTCTAAGCAGAATAGGAATTCGGCGTTATGGTTTGGACTATAAGAATATACTATAGTTTCTTAGTTTATGATAATATTCATCTTTTTGTCGGGAAAAATTCTATCACGAGAGCTTAAACAATGTTCTAACGAATGTTCTAAAGGGTTCGCAATAATATCGGTGTTATGGTTTGGACTGGAAGAATATACTATAGTTTCGTGGTATGTGATAACATTAATCTTTTTGTTGGAAAAAAAAACTCTCTATCACGAGAGTTTAAACAATGTTCTAAAGGTTTCACCATAATAAGAATGTTTACAGTTCGTGTATAATTCATAAACACTTGATAGAAGGTTTCCAACCCTTCCCTGGGTTCATCTTCAGTCAAAAAAAAAATTAACCCAGGGAATGGTTCGAAAGCTTTCATTGTTTATAAATTTATTTGAACTCTAAACATTCTCATTATTGTGGACCCCTTAGAACATTAATCTGTTTATTAGTGAGTTAGTGAGTGTGTGTTCATGGAAACAAGTCCTAAAGTTACTGCTATCTAATCTATTTTAAATGACAGAAGAAATCTCCTAGGTAAAATACCATATTAATGTTGTCTTCTAAGAAGTGTACTTTAATCGTTCCTCTTACAAACACTACTTTTTGGTCGCTGAAGATAAATATCAATGGACTACGATGTATTGCAATTCACTTTTTATACTAAACCAAACTAAATGACAGTATCTAAACAGTATTGTAACCTTGTTTATAGTGAGAACACCATTTTTCTATTTTTAGGGGGGTGGGAGGGGGTGGGGGTGCGTGGTTGCATGACGAAAACCTATAAAGTAGATATTCTGGTAATATAACAATGTTGTAATGAGTAGAGGTATCAGATATCAGTTTTATTCGCATATTCTTTCTTAACTATATCTTTACGGTTATTAAGTTTAAACCTAAACATTGAAATCTATAGAACCGTCGCAAAAAGATTCATGGTGAATTTATCGTATCATTAGCAACTAAGTTAATCTTGAGTCCCTTACACAACCACGGAATCAAGGCCAACGAAAATACATCTATCTTTTGGTGGTCCCGGTATAAAGCAGTATGAGCCGCGGGCCTACGAAACTTTAACAACGGCCGGGGTGGTGGCTATCCTACATCGTTGCCAGACACATGATAATGGCTAAATTTAACCTTAAATAAAATAAAAACTACTAGGCTAGAGAGCTGCAAATTGGTATGGTTTGATGATTGGAGGGGCGATGATCAATATCCGAATTTGCAACTAAAAACAAGATTTCCTCGTGAAAGTTGTGCCAGGTAGAGGATAACCAATAGGCACAACTTTCACGAGGAAATCTTGTTTTTAGTTCAATTTTTCAAAAATAAATCCGTATCCTTCCTTCTTATTCAACAAGTATGTAAATAGCTTCTTGAATAATATATTTCAACCGGTCTGTCCATACCTAAGTCCCTAAATTGCTCATGTATGCCTCCATTCCTTTTGTACATTCGAAGAAATTCACACAAACATTGCAAGACTCAATTCGCAGTACATTTCCAGCTTTAGATATCAGATTATGTTCGAAAAATCCGAAGACAATTGGGTCATTATTTCACCTTAAGGATAGGCTTCCTGCCTTGATGCGGTCTCTAGTGGTTTATTGTTTCACTTGCCCAAAATGTAAAGTTGGGAAATATATCGGAGCCACTAAGAGATTACTCAAAGTCAGAGCTGATTCTCATTTTGGAGTTAGTCACGGAACTGGATGTCAATTAAAAACTAAAGAATTTTCTAATATAAGAGACCACTGTAAGAAATGCAAGACATCATTCACTTATGAAGACTTTAATGTTATCGCCCAAGCACCCAATGACCACTCCATCTCCATCGTGGAATCGTTAACTATAAAGCAGCTTGTTCCTTCCTTAAACACCCAGACCTCTTCCACTATCTTATATATCGCCTAAGTTGACGTCGCCCTCCTGAAAAACTGAGAATGTCACTCAGTACTTAGCTCAGATAGAGTAAGGTGCTAATACATTTTAACATCATAATTTTTCATATATACAATTTTAAAAGTTTGTTCAGTATTAGATTTTAATGTTTTTAGCTTGTTTTTGTTTGTTTTAAATTCAAGTTTCTTGTTTTAGAGTTAGTAAGTTTTTTTAACTGAGTCCATTTTTTATTTTATTCTTGTATTTAC
This sequence comes from Macrobrachium nipponense, assembly GCF_015104395.2. Classification (NCBI taxonomy): domain Eukaryota; kingdom Metazoa; phylum Arthropoda; class Malacostraca; order Decapoda; family Palaemonidae; genus Macrobrachium; species Macrobrachium nipponense. The sequence continues at coordinate 9,543,201 of NC_087204.1, forward strand.
AGCCCTGATGATGAGACATGTTGTGTCGAAAATCTGGCCAATAAAAAATTTACAATGCTACGATGGCTGTTTTGCAATTTTATTCTTCCTGAATCTGCGGCGTTCTAGATGCCCTATCTTCCAGTAATATTATATATATATATATATATATATATATATATATATATATATATATGTTTTATATATAAATATTACAGAATCCCATTGCCCAACATTACCGAAGAGAACGCGAACTAGCCAAAAAAATTAAAATTGGAATTGACTCAAATGATTTTTACAGAATCTATCGTAGTCGGAAAAAAAAACACGAATAAGTGGTTAAGTAAAAGTAAGAGAAAAGGGTGTGGTCATTGTCTAGCCCTTGAAGGTCCCTGGAAGGTATTCTCCACGAAATTCTTCCCGGGAAAAAGTTTAGCTACGTCTGTTGTCCAAACTTCGTTGACAGAATTCCATATTCCCAGAAGAAAAAAATTCTGTGCCTTCTTTCTCTCGAGTTGAAGAAGATCTGGTTTTTGTCTCTTGCTAATGTCAACAATGGAATAATAGCAGTTTATTTTGTCTTTTACTATATTATTATAATTCTGTTTACAAATTGCGTAAATATATGACTATATTATTTCCAATTCTGTTTACAAATAGCGTAATTATTATAATATAAAAAAGAAATCATTAAGAATGCTCCACTAAGCATTCATAAACTATTTCTAATCCGTAAGTCTCTGGTGTCATTTAATAAAACTAGGGTAGAGTCAGTTATGCAGTATTGGCTACCTCAAGGATTCTGGAGAAAATCTTCAGATGGGCACTGTGGTGTCCACTTTTTTGAGATATGACACGAAATCCTCCCTTTAAAAAATAAACTGAAACCTCATAAACCCCCATTCCTAAAAGGTCATTGCAATTTCCCTATGAAAGCTGGAATGTCATACTATTAACCGAAGGGGGCTGCAATGGAGATCCAAGTTCTATTACAATAAATGGGAGTAGCATCGAAGTAACGAATTATTCTGTGCCCTCCTCGAGATAGCAATGCCTTTCGCTTTAACAGTTTATAGATTTCCTCTTTCTTATTTGTATTTTCGTCCTTATATTATTTTTTTTTATTTTGTTTTATATATGGATATGTGCAGAATACATTCATATATATATATATATATATATATATATATATATATATATATATATATATATATATATATATGTATATATATATATATATATATATATATATATATAGATATATATATATATATATATATATCATATATATATATATATGTATATATATATATATATATATATATATATATATATATATATATATATATATATATATATATACTATATATATATATATTATATATATATATATATATATATGAATGTGAAAGATCTCTATTAAAAAACAATTTATGAAAAAATGACTAACAAGAAACCATCCGCGATGGTCCAGTTAAAGTTATAACCGCTAATATTAGGAAACAGGAGCTACTACCACGTAATGATAGTAGTTATCGATGCTAAGAGAAACTTAGCAGTATTTACTCATATCTCTGACGAACAATGATTTAGACATGTTTGCTATGATGGAGTCTTAGAAATACGACAAGTGACATGATTTAGAATTGTTAATTTTTAGTTCTAAGTTATTAATATAGAAATTCGATTAAAATCTATATCTTTTAACTATGAAATTCAGTATGTTTGGCAATGATGTTCAGTAAGACTAAAATATTTCTTTGTCGATATAATAATCGCCTTTTGCTATCCTTTCCGAGTCTTAACCAAAGGTAATCTGACTTCGAATCTGACACAATTATCCTATCTATTTCAATATTCCGCATCTTCTGAATCATTGCAATACTCTTTTTTAAAGATATTGCATGCTATCATACTTCTCTCTTTGCAGTAGCACAGAGAGAGAGAGAGAGAGAGAGAGCAAAGAAATGGGAAATGTTAAGAAAAGCATAGAGAGAAACTTTTAATGGAGAAAATACGCTAGGGTATTTTTTAGGAGAGAGAGAGAGAGAGAGAAGAGAGAGAGAGAGAGAGAGAGAGAGAGAGAGAGAACCACTTAATGCATCATAACTGGCATCCATTTATTTGCAGGTGGAATTGAACGTCACCCAAGATTGTTCCTCTTTCTTGATAAAAGTATTTATTTTCGCCTCCAAAGGCCACAAGATATATTTGCGAATTATGCGGCCTCCTTATTTACCTCTGATGGCAAGATTTAGATCTTCTCTTGTTCAATACCAAGAGAATATTGCATTAAAATACTTATTGTTTTAAAAATATGTACCTATTCAATAATGTGTTTTTTTCTAATAAGATAATAGTTCTTCTGTTATCAATATCATAATTATTTTTTAAGTCCTATCATTTTATAATTAATTTACCATATCGCTTACGGTCTGTCGTAAGAATGATCATTTAACAATTTAAGATTATATATATATATATATATATATATATATCTATATATATATATATATATATATATATATATATCTATATATATATATATATTTATATATTTATATATATATTATATATTATATATAATATATATATTATATAATATATATACGTATACATACTCCGCTGTTTAAATATTTGATACTTGGATGTTTGTACATACATTCTCCAACTCGTAAATTTCACGGACATGAAGCAATGGCATTATAGTAAAGCACATTACCTGTCACAGAGACATTTCGCATGTAGAATTATGAAGTTGATAATATTGCCCTAAGATAATAGCAGAAAAGCACCATGAGCGTGTTAATATTTAGTTTCTATTTAAAAAGCTTCGAATAATTCATCTGGAATTGTTGCATGGTGGTATTTTTAAAAAAGCGTTCATTTGAAATTGATTGATATTCGCTTGTTTTGGCGAAATAATTTATCCGAGTGGAAAGTTTGATTTCAATTCATAGTTTTTGCTGTTTCATTATGCGCATAGGCTTAGAGGAAATTGACAGAGGAGAGAGAGAGAGAGAGAGAGAGAGAGAGAGAGAGAGAGAGAGGCTGGCGTAGGTGTGAGCAAGTGTTGCTCATAGGCACTAATTATAGTGATAATTATTACTGAAATAGGTGCATGTAAATTTGTAGTTTCTGTCCAAGAATGTCATAACTAAATAACCTATTGAACAAATGCCAAAACGTCATGGCAATAAAGGTGTGGTGACCTTAAACCGTTGGAAATATAACTTGGAGAGATTTAAAGGTTTCTATAGAATAGCGTGAATCCTTGTTTGGTTACCACGCCAGTGAATTGTATTATACAAAGTTCTGCGTCTTAAAAAAATTTATATTAATTTGGTCCACTAAACAACTGAAAAAATTTACATTTAAGACTGAAGTAAACTCATCATCTTCACCTATATACCTATTACATTAGTTGATGAGTCAAAAATCATATCTTATCTAACTACAAAAAAAAAAAAAAAATGATATTAACGTAGTGCCCTAAACAACTTAAAAAAAAAAGATTAACATTTAAGACTGCAGTACAACCATCACCTTCACCTACTTATCTACAAACTTTCTAGCGAATGAGAGATTCATGAAGCTATTATAGAAACCTGTAATGATAAAATTCTGGCTTGACAACCAACAAACGCCCTGCCAAATTTTGGATGAAGGAAGCCTTGTTTTCTTAAGTATGGGATGTGGATTTTGTCATTTCTAATTCAAAGCGAAACGCCTCAGTGGCAAGATCGGTCTGGTCTTAGCCAGCCACCTCGGTGGTCGCGAGTTCGATTCTCGGGCGCATTCCACTGAGGGGGGTTAGATTTGTGTATCTCTGGTGATAGAAGTTCACTCTCGACGTACTTCGGAAGTCACGTCAAGCCGTTGGTCCCGTTGCTGAATAACCATACTGGTTCCTTGCACCGTAAAAACACCATACAAACAACGCTCAAGCTAAAGACGAACGTATACATTCCAGTGTTTATCCGTGTATCCCTTTTCTAAGAGAGCCGAAATAACTTACTTGTAGGAAGCGGAACCCAGTGGGCCAAATATGAAATTCAAATGGATTCCCTCTCGTCAGTGTGGTACTGCATCACTCTTATGTGAACAGTGGTTGTTGATAGACCGTCTTATCCTCAGGGCCAGGAAGGATACTCACATGATATCCTTTCAAGGAGCGGATTATGAAGATCGCCTGTGTACGGAAATACATAATAATAATAATAATAATAATAATAATAATAATAATAATGTTTGCAGGTCCATAATAATATAGCATAAGAGTATATGGTCTTTAATGGATATGCAAAGCTTTCGAACCTTGTGCTAGGTTCGAAAGCTTTTAATATCCATTATTAAAGACCATATACTCACATGCTATATTACCGTGGACCTGCAACCATTGTCATCATTTTCGACACCAATATAATAATAATAATAATAATAATAAATATTTATTAAAAATAATGGCAGAATTCACAGAATTGATTTTGTACAATATTCTTTCAATTCTCCTTATGATTTTCCTTTCTGGCACGCTGGTATTATAAAGCAGCTGTCCAATGTTCATCGTGCTGTAGGTCCGTCAACGGAAATTTCGGGCGGGCTGGTGTTATCAAAAGCAAAACTGGTTATCAGGGACAGGCTGGGGTCGTCAACAGGTATACAGGTGGGTTTTCGTAGGTCGGGAACAGGCCGTGTCGTCAGGGGTCTATCCGGTATTCTTGTTATTTCTTCTTTTTCTGGTTTTTCAAGGCGTCTACATGTTTCGGCACCTCGTTTGGCCATCTTCGGGACGGGATCGCTGAGTGCAATGGTCTGTGTCAGATGTATTCACGCTATTTATTGCATTCGGTTGGCTTGAAGAAACAGGTACCTCACTTTTCATTGGGCAATACCTGTGACGTCACGAGCGTGTCATCAGGGGGCCCGTTGCTGGTTGGCTGTCCTCTTCGTGGGCGGAGCCTCATCCTTATTGGTGATGGTGGAGGTCCCCTCGAAGGCGTGCTACCATGGTCGGTCCATCACGGGCGAGTAGCTTGAGCTGCGATCACCCTCAGGGTTGTTACTATGGAACATCCTTCAGGGATGAAGAGCTAATGCTTCTATCATCCTCAGGATCCCTCTGGTGCGATGGTCGTTGTGGGGCGGTGTCTGCTGCTCTCCTGACGGCGGTGGGGGGAGGAGGAAGGTCTCCTGTGTGATGTTCAAACTGGGCTTCTCCCTCCCGATGTGCAGCGCTTCTAAGATTCGCAAACGACGTAGATCGGTGTCCTGGTCGATAACCTCGAAGTTACCGACGATGTCGCTGCATCGGATTCTTTTATTATGGGCAGTCCTTGCATGATTAATACCGCTCCTTCCTGCGCGTGACAGGAGATCCTCTTGGAGAGGCGCATTGACGTCATCCCGATGTAAGTCCGAGGCATCCTCGGATTGGGCACGTGTATCTGTAAATGACGTTCGTCCTCTTCAAGGGATCCTGCAACGGTGCGGGGTTATTTTTCATAATAAGACTGCATGTTTTTTTACTTGTATAAAATATGATCAAGTTGATCTGCTTGTTGTTGTCGGTCGGGGAAACGTGATTCCTGATTATTTCCGTAGGGCTCGCTCGTCTTCTTTATACCGCCGATGGAAAGGTGCCCTTGTAGAAAAAATAAGTTTCTGCTGGGGGTCTGGGCGGGTTCCTGTAGGTACCATTCTTCCATGCTCTTCCTGAAGACGTTCTGGATGCTTCGGTTGGTGTGTCCGTTGTTTACTAGGACCTGGGCTGCACGTTCCGTCTCCTTATGGGTGTCTGCCCATGTTGAACAATGGGAAAGAGCTCTCCTGACGTAGGCGCTGATGGTGGTGTCCTTATAGCGTTCAGGGCATTCACTCTCGCCGTTCCCAGACACATTCCAGGTTCGTGGGCTTCGTGTAAACCCGTGTAGCGAACGCACCCTCCTTCTGTTCAACCAGGACGTCCAGGAAGGGAAGACGGCCATCACGGCTATATTCGATGGTAATCGTAAACGGCTGTTGGTGTGGAAGGCTTGACGTATTTCCTCGATCTCCTCCCTCGTTCCTGCTTGGATGAAAGTGTCATCTATATATCTTACGTATATAGATGGCTTCCTAATGCTCCTAAAGACACGCTCCTCCACCATGCCCATGTAAAAGTTCGCAAACAGGACCCCGAGGGGGGATCCCATCGCTACACCATCGATTTGTAAGTACATATGGCCATGGTGGTTAATGAAGGAGCCTTCTTGGTGCATATTTCCAGCAGAGAGCGAAGGGCGTGTTCGGGGATATTCAGCGGGTCGGTGGATGGGTCCCTCTGTAAGACCGTTCAAGGATCATTTTCGATGGTTTCATCTACAGGAACGTTAGTAAACAGCGACTCTACATCCATCGATGCAATACTGCCTCCAGGGGGCGCGGATCTTAAGGCTTGCAGAACTCCGCAGATGACTCAAACTAATGTGTGCTGGGGATATAGGGGGTGAGAATAGTATTTAGTTGTTAGCAAGGTGGTATGTGGGCTGGTATTTTGGCTAATGATAGGTCTTAAAGGGTTTCCATGTTTATGAGTTTTCACATTACCGTAGATGTACCCGAGGTTGTAATCTCCAGAAATACTAGAGAGGTGTAAGGCGTTAGTGGCTGCGTTGACAGTTTCTATGATTCTATTGGCTTCGCGTTTAATGCGTCTACGGGGTTCTTAGTAATACGTCGAAACTTAGTGGTATCGGCGAGGATCTCGTCGTTTTTATTTTTTGTCTATATTCGGTAGTCTTGATAAGTACTAGGGCTGCGGTCTTGTCGGCTCTCCTGACGGTGATGTCTTTCGTTTTCTCTCAAGCTTTTAGCAGCATCCCGCTAAAAGCTTGAGAGAAAACGAAGACATCACCGTCGGAGAGCCGACAAGACCGCAGCCCTAGTACTTATCAAGACTACCGAATATAGACAAAAAATCGACGAGATCCTCGCCGATACCACTAAGTTTCGACGTATTACTAAGAACCCCGTAGACGACATTAAACGCGAAGCCAATAGAATCATAGAAACTGTCAACGCAGCCACTAACGCCTTACACCTCTCTAGTATTTCTGGAGATTACAACCTCGGGTACATCTACGGTAATGTGAAAACTCATAAACATGGAAACCCTTTAAGACCTATCATTAAGCCAAATACCAGCACCCCATACCACCTTGCTAAACAAAACTAAATACTATTCTCACCCCCTACATCCCCAGCACACATAGTTTGAAGTCATCTGCGGAGTTTCTGCAAGCCTTAAGATCCGCGCCCCCTGGAGGCAGTATTGCATCGATGGATGTAGAGTCGCTGTTTACTAACGTTCCTGTAGATGAAACCATCGAAATGATCCTTGAACGTGTCTACAGAGACCCATCCACCGACCCGCTGAATATCCCCGAACACGCCCTTCGCTCTCTGCTGGAAATATGCACAAGAAGCTCCCTTCATTAACCACCATGGCCATATGTACTTACAAATCGATGGTGTAGCGATGGGATCCCCCCTCTCGGGGTCCTGTTTGCGAACTTTTACATGGGCATGGTGGAGGAGCGTGTCTTTAGGAGCATTAGGAAGCCATCTATATACGTAAGATATATAGATGACACTTTCATCCAAGCAGGAACGAGGGAGGAGATCGAGGAAATACGTCAAGCCTTCCACACCAACAGCCGTTTACGATTTACCATCGAATATAGCCGTGATGGCCGTCCTGGTTGAACAGAAGGAGGGTGCGTTCGCTACACGGGTTTACACGAAGCCCACGAACTGGGAATGTGTCTGAACGGCGAGAGTGAATGCCCTGAACGCTAAATAAGGACACCACCATCAGCGCCTACGTCAGGAGAGCTCTTTCCCATTGTTCAACATGGGCAGACACCCATAAGGAGACGGAACGTGCAGCCCAGGTCCTAGTAAACAACGGACACACCAACCGAAGCATCCAGAACGTCTTCAGGAAGAGCATGGAAGAATGGTACCTACAGGAACCCCGCCCAGACCCCCAGCAGAAAATTAATTTTTTCTACAAGGGCACCTTCCATCGGCGGTATAAAGAAGACGAGCGAGCCCTACGGGAAATAATCAGGAATCCCGTTTTTTTCCCCGACCGACAACAACAAGCAGATCAACTTGATCATATTTTATACAAGTAAAAAAACATGCAGTCTTATTATGAAAAATAACCCCGCACCGTTGCAGGATCCCTTGAAGAGGACGAACGTCATTTACAGATACACGTGCCCAATCCGAGGATGCCTCGGAACTTACATCGGGATGACGTCAATGCGCCTCTCCAAGAGGATCTCCTGTCACGCGCAGGAAGGAGCGGTATTTAATCATGCAAGGACTGCCCCATAATAAAAAAGAATCCGATGCAGCGACATCGTCGGTAACTTCGAGGTTATCGACCAGGCACCCGATCTACGTCGTTTGCGAATCTTAGAAGCGCTGCACATCGGGAGGGAGAAGCCCAGTTTGAACATCACACAGGAGACCTTCCTCCTCCCCACCGCCGTCAGGAGAGCAGCAGACACCGCCCCACAACGACCATCGCACCAGAGGGATCCTGAGGATGATAGAAGCATTAGCTCTCATCCTGAGGATGTTCCTAGTAACCCTGAGGGTGATCGCAGCTCAAGCTCTCGCCCTGAGACGACCTGGTAGCACGCCCTTCGAGGGGACCTCCACCATCACCAAATAAGGATGAGGCTCCGCCCACGAAGAGGACAGCCAACCAGCAACGGGCCCCTGATGACATCGCTCGTGACGTCACAGGTATTGCCCAATGAAAAGTGAGGTACCTGTTTCTTCAAGCCAACCGAATGCAATAAATAGCGTGAATACATCTGACACAGACACAGGTTACGTATTTTCGTGCACAGGCGCGTTACGTAACTCTCGTCATTTTAAACCTACAATTTTGACAAGTATGGCCTCTAAGAGACCCCTGTCGCCCGGTAATCCCAGGGAGACCCGCCCTTGGAGGACGAGCAGGGCTTCGCCACCGTAAGGAAGAAGAAGTAAGAAGAAACAGAAGAAGATTGTACTATCGATTTCGACCATAACAACCTGCTCCCTACGACATCGGCACCGAATACGGCGAGTTTTGCGGAATTTCCGGCACTTCCGAAGTTCAAAGCTGTTGTTATCGAGGGCCAGACTTCATATGCTGCAGTCAGGGCCCATCGAGAAAAAATATCCAGAAGCCAACCTCATAGCCAGACCGAATTTTATTAAGGGGAGAATTCATAATTACTCCCAAGGACCAAAAAGCTGCCGAACTACTGAGGAAAGACAACCTGTGCCACCTTCGTTGATCCTGCTTCAAAAATAAGCAAGGGGATGATATGCAAAGTCCCAAATACATAACTATCGAAAGAGTCCTCGAGGTTCCCAACATCATGGAAGCCAAGAGATGTACTGCAAAAGATGGACAGGAAACTCTAAAGATAGCAGCGACCTTCAAGGGCCAAATTCCAGCCAGGGTCAGCCTTGGGATTCTTGGCACTTACGAGACCGAAGCCTTCGTACCAGAGCCTCTGAGATTGCTTCAAGTGTCCAGAGGTATGGACACCACAAGAACGAATGCAAATCAGAAACATCTGTGGAGTGTGCAGTGCGAAACACGAGACAGAAGTGTGCTTGAAAAAGTACAAGGAAAAGGGCCACACAGTTGCCCGATGCCCTAACTGCAGCCAGCAACATCATGCTTGGTTTAAGGGATGCCCAGTCAGACTGCAGAGGATTTGGAAGGCGAAGGGCATCCCTCCTCACCTGCAAGACCTCGACAACCATCACCGACCAGGAAAACCTCCCAGCAACCCAGGTTCGATCCTAGAACGAACCTACCTCCTGTACCACAAACCACCCAACCTTCCTCCCAACCTCCTCGATCCCGGCACTACATCCCCACCCCTCATCCTCTCCGTATCGCCAAACTCCCGCCCCTCTACCTCCTCCCCCTACTCCCCCAACCCCTCAGGTTACCCCCCACCCCTAACCCCTGCATCGCCGAAGACGTCGATCCTGCTCGTGCCGAAGCAGGAACCCAGACAGAAAGACGCAGTTGAAGAAGAAATGCAGACCGAGACACCGACTGTAGCTCCTGTTTTGTATAAAGAAGCAGGAACACAAACTGAGGAGTTTGTAGCCTAAGCAAAACAGCGAAACTCAGACCTGCAAACAAGAATACAGAACTTCAAGCGTCGGAAACGAATACTTCCTCGTAGGAGAATATCAAATCAGAAAGTTCCTGCTGACCTACGAGGAGTTTGAGGCTTTTTTAAAATAGAGCCATCTTTAACAACGACGTGCAGTGGTCATCAGCTGTTCTCTGAGCTCGTCCACGCTCTGTTGGACCTAGAGATCAGTCTCCCAGATGACCTCCTGTTAGAAGATTTCAGATACGATCTCAAACATAAAGATCGCAGCTACATGAAAAGTGCTGTTTATAGCATTAACTGCTTTTTCTTTTACTAAACAATCCTCCTTTCCCCTCCGTTTTTTCGGCCGCCTCACGTCTAACGACCGAATATTTCAACTGTCACTCTAAACTACCGCTTAAGCTGTCGCTTATTTTTGTATCCTGTTTTCTAAAACTGATAATATTTCGTTTTTCCTTCGTCGTTCCCTATTGCAAAATAAACGATCGACGCTCTCTGCTTTTTTTTTTTTTTTCTCGTAAAGTGAAATATGGTACTTGAACTCCATAGAGTTGCGCTTTTTTTTTCCGTTTTTCTACGACTATAATTTTTCGATTTCATTACTGGCTATCTCTGACTCGCCAGGGACTCGCTACTATCGATCTTTATCTTCTACTAATGGGTACCTTAGGGTTTAAAGGGGTTTGTAACCTTGCCTATTCACTTTTCTTTCACTTTTGAATCCATACCATTTCACCTGCCACATTCCATAGAAATCATAAATAAAAAGATCGCCTCATATCCTTAAATCACCAATGCACCTAAAAATAATTCAAATGACCTACGGGCTGCTACATTAGCTAAAGCCCGTGCTGGCATAAAGCCTTAAGCTTACTCCAACACAACAACTGACACAGACCATTGCACTCAGCGATCCCGTCCCGAAGATGGCCAAACGAGGTGGCCGAAAACATGTAGACGCCTTGAAAACCAGAAAAGAATAACAAGAAATACCGGATAGACCCCTGACGACTACGGCCTGTTCCCGACCTACGAAACCCACCTGTATACCTGTTGACGACCCCAGCCTGTCCCTGATAACCAGTTTTGCTTTTGATAACACCAGCCCGCCCGAAATTTCCGTTGACGACCCTACAGCACGATGAACATTGGACAGCTGCTTTATAATACCACGTGCCAGAAAGGAAAATCATAAGGAGAATTGAAAGAATATTGTACAAAATCAATTCTGTGAATTCTGCCATTATTTTTAATAAAACTTGTTTTGAAAGAAGGTCTGTTTCCAGCGTACAATAATGTAATAATAATAATAATAATAATAGTAATAATAATAATAACAATAACAATAATAATAATAATAATAATAATAATAATATAATAATAATAATAATAATAATAATATGCTGGAAGAAAAGATTCAATAATTCAGGTTTTTATTGAAAATAATGGCTATTTCAGCCACGTTTATTTTGTATAGAAATTATCTATTAAACTTATTACTGACTTGAATATATATACAAAATGCGGTACAAATTGCATTTTATATAATATATTCAATTTTGACAAATACACGTTTTTTGACATGAATCCCCCACTTGGCGTTTTAATAGCCCTCTCGAGTACAGAAGAAAAGTCAGTAATGAGGAGAATAGAGAAAATTTCTATACAAAATAAATACGGGGAAACCGCCATTATATTCAATAAAACCTGTATTAATGAGGTCTTCTTCCAGCAAATAATAATAATAATAATAATAATAATAATAATAATATAAATTTTATTTCGGCTCAAGGCCATGTGCGTGGAATATACAAAGTATAGCCAATAACATACACAGTCTAGATGCATGTGATAACATGATAAAATATGAATAATCGACAAGATACACACGGTTGCTAAAGTAGTATAAAAGATAGTATAATAATAATAATGGTAATAACAGTAATGATATTCAGAATAGTTAGAAAAAAAGCATTAAACACATAAGGGAATGGGTCGTGTGAACTGAAATGTTTGCGTAATAATATTGAGAATAGTTAAAGAAAACATTAAACAGAGTAAGCTAAAAATAGGAGGAGGGAAGGGGGGAAGAGGAAAGGGTCTGTGTGAACTGAAATGTTTGCCTGAAGCGACGCCATATAAATGTTAGACGATGACCCTGAGGCAGAGCAACGCTGACAAGCAATTGAATAAGATATATATAAAATATTTATAAAGTAATTCCAGAAATGAAAACGTTATACGAGTAGGGTTGTGAGAGTAGGGTTGTGAGAGAGGGATCATTGTTGTAGCTCGAGATTATAAACAATTCCGTGTCTTCAAAGGTGAGTTTGCAGCGCTGGAAATTTTCTATTTGCTGCTGTATGCTCTTTGATCTATATTTCATATCAATTATTTTTCTGCTCTTCACCTTTCAAATCCTTCCACTTCTTTGTACCATCCCCCATCCTTCATTTCTTTCTCCTTCACTCTCCTTCATTTTCTAATATGAAGCCTTGTTTTGTCCATTTCATCTTAACTATTCCCTTTCATTTTTTTTAAACTTATCCGTCGTTCATGTGGCATTATCATTCTGGGTCATTTTGTCTCCCTTCCCATCCGACTTTTTATTTATTTTCAGTTATCATTTCTTGCAATTTTTTTATTTTCATTACCTCAAGAGAGTGACGATATTAGTCACAGACGCCATCATTTTAATTATTTTAACTTAACTGCATAAATGAAATTATGTTAATTATAATTACCTAAAGGGCATATTTATTTTAATTAACTTCATTTAAAGCATATTATTTTTACTTCAGGTGAAATTATGTAAATTATAATTAACTGAAGGCATACTTTTTTAATTCACTGCATAGATGAATTTATGTTAATTACGATTAGCTCAATTATATGTATTTTAATTACTGCATAGATGAAATAATGTTAATTTTAATCACCTGAATCCCAATCTAGTAATGTTTGACACAAACTGTCAATGGATAATATTCGCCCTGTCATTTCACCAACTTTTATTTGAAGTCAAAGTACTGTGACACAACAGAAAACGCGCAAATGGACGACAGCCATTTTCGAAAAAGGAAAATTTACACTTTGGCTGTCAAAGAGAGAGAGAGAGAGAGAGAGAGAGAGAGAGAGAGAGAGAGAGAGGCTATTTAAATTTTGAGGGAACCGACAGGTTCAATGGCCTTTTCATTCTACCTTTGTGATGAAAATTCTGTTCTGTTGTGAAAATCAGCGAACGGTATTGCTTCTCGCTGTTAATGAAGGCTATACTTTAATTTTCTCAAAGTTTCTGCATATATGTTACCATAGCTGTCATACTAAGTCGTGATAGCAATGTACCTCAAGATGTTTCAAATCAAGATTAGCTCCAAATTCATGAAAGAACAGGGAAGCAGCAATACAAAAACAGCTTTTAAACACTTGCAAGGAAAGTAATTAGAAAAGGCTTAACCAAATGACATGCATACAAATCAAAAAAGAGATTATCCATCAGTGACAAACACCCCATCTGAAATGGGTGAAAGTGGCATTAACCAAAAAGGGGCACCCTTTCTCTTTCAGCCCTCTACCCGCAGGGCATGAGCAAGTACCCTTAGACAACCAGGATCCCTGGGCTAGACAATTAAGCTTGCAAATAGGCCTACTTTATAAAATATAAAACAGGACCTCTGTGCTTCTTTTGCAAGCGCCAGAGGGTTCCTTGTAACACCAGGGGCAAAGATTCCCTCAGGAGCCCCCAGAGGACAACATCTGTTACTTCAATTAATTTTATTTAGCCTTAGAAAAGGACGAACAACACAGGTTCGGCTCTCTGAAGACGGGATATATCTGTGACAAACTTGATGTCTCCGGAGCCAAGTAGTGGATTCCATGGCTTCAAGGTCTTCAAGGAAGAATGAAGTAGAGGGCTGGAAGTGAGAGGGTGCGCTCTTTTGGGCAGTGTCCCTTCCACCCCATCTCAAAAGGATATTTGGCATTAAGGGACAATTTTTTCCCACTTGTATCCATGTCATTCGTGGTTCTCTTTCTTATAACATTCTTGCATGCATATCGCACTCCCAATATTATTGTCAATATATATATATATATATATATATATATATATATATATATATATATATATATATATATATATATATATATATATATATAAATATATATATATATATATATATATATATATATATATATATATATATATATATATATATATATATATATATATATATATATATATATATATATATATATATATATATATATATATATATATATATATATGTGTGTGTGTGTGTGTGTGTGTGTGTGTGTGTAAAAAGGAGGAATGTACAGATTCATCATTTTTAACAGATTAGCTCGGCCACGCTTCCTGATACACACATATATATATATATATATATATATATCTTTCTATTTATATATATATATATATATATATATATATATATATATATATATATATATATATATATATATATATATATATATATATATAGTAGTATAGGGATTATATCTCTATCTGAACTAAAAGAGCGAGAGAGAGAGAGAGAGAGAAGAGAGAGAGAGAGAGAGAGAGAGAGAGGAGAGAGAGACGTGATGCTTACGCGGGGAAGAGGATTAATGTCGTATCTTTATTTAACAGTACAAGTGGTAGTTGGGGCGGGGGGGGGGGGGGGGGGGGGGGGGGGCGCATGCATAATAGCGTTGTACCTAATCCCAAACCAGAGCCAGGGATTAAATTAATCGAAAACCAGGTTTACATTTATACGTACAAAACGCTGAGGTTCGATGGAAAGAGATGGAAAAAAACAAAACATGTTGGTCCAAGGTGAGGTTGCTTTAGAATGAATTTTTCGTCGTCGCTTTTTTTGTGCTGTAGTTATTAATGTGGTTAGAAAGATCCATTTTTTTTTTTCGACAAAACCTCATTTCCCTATCCCTACCGTGTCAATGTAAAATCTACTAAGCTAAGAGAGATGGCTGATGTTCAATCTCGTTTCAAAGCGTTGCTTTCTTTGAACGAATCCGAAAACCAGTTAAGAAAAAATATATTAATCTTACATGAATATCTGAGCTAGGTGCAGTTGCTCTCACCGAAAATGTATTGCAATTGTAGTGTAAATAAATGCTAAGAGGTAATGTATCCGTCGAAGCTGATATAGAGAACTTAGTTACTGGGAAAACTAAATTATTTAATACTAAATCTGCTTTGCATATTAAAACATTATGTTTGCAAAATCAGAACCTATCGTGAAGATTTTTGACGACTAACTCGGATATTGGAGAAATTTGGCGTGCTTATCATTGAGAGAGAGAGAGAGAGAGAGAGAGAGAGAGAGAGAGAGAGAGAGAGAGGGCATGCAAATACGATTGCCTAATATCTAATTAAACTTGAACGGCCTTCTGCATAGTCAACTGCCTCAGACTTACAAAGTTCGGAGCCACTTAACACGCTTATTAATAGTTAGCGCCTTGTTGTTAACATCCGAATGATTGCGCAGCGCTTGGCGCCGAACTAATCTCAGATTAGGTCAGGAAACTTGAGCCAAGAATTAACAATACCGAGGTGAAGGATGAAAAAATTCATGAATACATCAAGCGATCACAATATTTGCACCTTATTTTTCATTTCCAAGCATTTTGTTTAAATTCTGTTTCTAGTTTAATCTTTATTTATCTGTCAAAGCAGTGCTATACGAAAATGCCCTGAAAGAGATTAGGAAACGTAGCAGTGAGACTTCGTGTCTATCAATTACACAACCGCGTCTAACTGGTTTCATTTCCAATCATTCTGCTTAAATCGTGCTTCGAATTTAATCTTTGCTCATCTGTCAAAACATTGCTATACGAAAATACCCAAGAGATTAAGGAACGTACCCGTGAGGCTTCTTGTCCATTAATTATGCAACTGCGTCTTGCTGTGTACATGACTCATGCTGATGAATTATAAACCAATAATTTAAAAAACTTGGGTCATTTTATTCCACGAGAGACTGTTGAATTACAGAGCTGAACTGAACTGGCTATAGAATTCAGGCCAAAGGCCAACGCTAGGACATATGAGGTCATTCAGCGCTGAAACTGAAATTGGCAGTAAAAGGTTAAAAAAGGAAAAAGGTTGTAACAGGAGGAAAACCTTTCGCAGTTGCACTATGAATTGTTATGAGAGGGTGGTAATATGGAAGAAAGAGAATATGAACGGAGGTACAGTAAAGAAACGAAAGGGGTTGCAGCTGAGGGCCAAAGTCATGCTGCAAAGAGCCTTAAGTAATGCATACAGTGCAACGCACGAGGTGCACTGACGGCACTACCCCGCCTTCTGCGGAGTGGAATCACTGAAACAACCAATTCTGAAGAGTGCTGCCTGTCAAGTTAAGTATATCTTAGTTTAACCAGACCACTGAGCTGATGAGCAGCTCTCCTAGGGCTGCCCCGAAGGATTAGATATTTCTACGTGGCTAGGAACCAATTGGCCACCTAGCAACGGGACATACAGCTTATTGTGGGATCCGAACCACATTATATCTAGAAATGAATTTCTAATCACCAGAAATAAATTCCTCTAGTTCCACGTTGGCAGAGCAGAGAATTGAACCGAATCGGTAGGCGAGCACGTAACCCACTCGTCCAACGAGGAACTAGAACTGTCTATAATTGTACGGATGTCTTTCAGTTTGATACCTAAT
>NC_087204.1:9565061-9580061 GCF_015104395.2 Macrobrachium nipponense
AAAGGGTACCGCATCCAGCTATGAAATATCTCTATGCAACAAGCAACTTACTTTTTTATATATTAACTACTATTTACAACCCGGTCAAGTACTGTAAAAAAAAGAAGAAAAAAAAAAGTCAATAAACCTTGTAAGCTTCTATCCTTCAGCCTTTGAGAAGGAAACACATTTTCAGTCTTCGTGTTCTATGCATTGAGTCTCCATTTGGGAAAAGCAATTCGACATCCATTATATCCAAAATTTCGTAATTAAACAAAGCATACCTTCCTCTATTCTGCCCAATTCCTTATAGGATATTTTCTATTCCACGAATAACGAATGAATTCCCATTATTATATTAAAAAAATTACAAGAAGTCAGTCATTAACGTCTGTATATAATCCTAGCAACATGACACTCGGAAAACAAAGATCGATCGCAGTATCTCAGTAGTGCAAGAACCCGCAGCATAAATACAACAACAAGGCGGGATCCGCCTCCAAGCCTAGTCGGGGGGCGCGCTCTTCTTAAAATTACGGTCAAATAGGCGTTGTTTCACCAACGAAAATTATAAAATAAATATGCTTTATGTATTAGAAATAGGTTTTTCTGTACTGTTTAAACATGCACATTATTTTCCACATTTTCATTCTAATAAATAAATTATAAACATCCTATACTAAAATTTCTGTGTCGTTAACTCAACGCGAAACACCTTTTTCAGACCTTTTTAGGCTTTTCCAAAGGGCTCCTAGCCACGTCAAAATATCTAATCCTTAGGGCCAGCCCTAGGAGAGCTGCTAATCAGCACAGTGATCTGGTTAAACTAAGATATAGTAAATTTTTTTTTCTTTTTCGCCATTTTCCCTCTTACCTCTTTCAATAGCCTGTCTCCCTGTATCACGTCTTCCTCTCTGTTGTTCACTTTGATACTGTTCCATAATAAGACAAAACCGGTGAGTGATTGGAATGGTTGCCACAAATCACCTGAAAGCAAAGAAACGGAAAGCAGATTTTTCTTTACTTGATATTGATAAGTGGTTTTAAGGTAATTGAAGTCATCTCTTGTCATTAGCTACAAAGAAAACATATCTAATATATATAAATATATAATAATCGTATTGTTGTTAAGCTAAGTGCATTTGAAGATAAGAGAATATCAAACCTTATTGCATTCTACATAGCTGGATCTTTGATGTATTAAGGCCTGTCCACACGATCGGGCCTGATCGGCAGACTTCCCCTCTAACGGGCACACTCGACCGGCAAACCGTCAAATTGCCCGATGGGTCTTGTAGCAAAATCAACATGGTGGTGCCCGATGGCTTGAGCTTCGACCCTGGCAGACGTACGTTAACCATATACATTTCTTTTACCGAGCCATTCTTTGCACCATATTCTCTTCTTTTTCATCACACACAAAGCGATTATCATGCTACACTATCTTCTTCTTTGCGGTAGGCACCATGTTTATCGTACCGCACTGAACACACTACTGGCATCGTCGGGCACGCCCACCACTCCATCGCCTCACCTGTGTGGACAACATTAACGGATAAGTCCGCCAGAATTTGCCCGTCAACCCTGGAGCACGCCGATCAGGCCCGGTCGTGTGGTCAGGCCTTTAGAGAGGAAGATAATTATTAGGATATGTAGGTTGTTAACTCATTCGTCAATGAACGGAATGCAAGACAGCTATGGCACAAGACCCGATTGGAAGAGCCGATTAGTGAAAAATAATTATCGTGTAATAATCGTTTTAAAAGTGACCGAAAGCTTGGCTGAAACAAGATTCCACCATAACATTCGTACCAAACTCAGTTAATCATGAATGAATTTGCCTCAATAAACTACTAATTCCTCACACTTAACAATACAGTAATATTGTAGTAAACTGGATCTTATGCCGTTATAGTGCCCAAGGACATGTTCAGTTGTCTACTTGTGAGATTACCACAGAGCTGTCTGGTCAACAGACTTAACGTAACTAATAATTACTTTCAGGATTTTAAAATAAAGCTCTATCAGCAGAATTTTAACTAATTTTTTTCGAGCAAACTCAAATATTAGTTCACTGCCAGACTTACCTGAACAGCTTATAGGTAGTCATAGAAGCTTGTTAAATCTTGGCACTCCTTCGCCAATTAAAGTAAAATTTTTAAAGTCTAGCATGAATTAAGTTATTTTGCAACGTACGTCAGAAGAACACCAAACATCCACACTGGCTGACCGTAACATGTGAACGAGTTAGTCATTAACACACATTGCTAACCACTGGTAATTCTAGGTAATAACTCCACACGGACTGCAAGGAACGTTTCCACTAACACGACAGCCACTAGGGATTGGGGCGTCAAATGCATTTCGCCGTGTTTATTATAGCCACTGCGGGTTTATTACAGTCTACCCCCTGAAAAAACGGTAAATTCTTAATAAGCAAATCAACTGCTATAGGAGTTATTACCTAGATCCACCAAACTACTTAATAGCACTTCATCAGCAGGCGAGATCTCAACCGGTCTGGATGTTACACTAATTTAAAGCGTCGTATGATTAACATTCATTACTAAAATCAGTGGAAATTTAAATTTCAAAACTTAAATATCCAAACTGATTAAAAACTTACCAAATTACGCACAGCTTTATATCTAAACAATTATATATAGATAATTTTCTCAGTTCCGAATCCCGAGACGGGCAGTCCATTGCATTTTTATATAACCTCCATGCAGAATCATTACTATTCATATGTCATTGTCTATAATATTTGCCATCACACTAAACTATAGTGCTTTGCTATAGTATCATCAGCTCCAGTAATGGGTCAGGAAATATACTTATTCAAATATTACAGTTACGTTATAATACTTTAATAACAAGAAATCTTGTGAAAATACCATTTTCAAGAATGTAACGAATTAATCCTCAAGATATGAAAGCCAAACAGGAACCTTAGAAAGGAGATATGGAAAACATCTCCAATGAGGAAACAAGAGCACAGTATGACGATCAAGGGAAATCAGGTCAATACAAACTCTGAAAACCAACAACCGGGAAAATAAGTTAACGACCTAGGATCATGAAACATTAAAGTCAATTTAAATTCATTTACAAAGTACAACAATTTGATTAAAAGCTAAGAACAATCTTCATATCCATTCTTTACTGATGCAAACGAAGTAGTTACGATGCTTGTCTCAAGTCAAAAACAACGCAGTACTATACACAGGAACATTGTATGGCCGATTTTGGTTTCCCCACTTAGTCCTGCCGGGCACCTGTTGAACCTAAATTACCTGGCCTCTTCTCCATGGGCAAGACCTGTAATGAAAATGAACGCGACAGAAATTTGTCCTGACATACTGTGCGCGATTTCACTTTTAAATTCAAATTAAAACAAATCTCCACCTGCGTAGTTTGACAGTTAACTGTTTAAACTGTGCACGATTTCACTACTTTTAATTGAAGATTAATAAAAGATTCTAAAACTGTTACTCCAATTTAAATGGTTATTTTTAAACTGCTCATTGCTATGAACATTTTAAGACTTAGTTGGCTGAACTAATGATTTAATTTTTTTAATCCAAAGACTTCATTGAGTTTAGCCATGAACCTATATAGAATTTTGACAAGTATTTAGTACTGTTTTGTAAACAGTTTATTAAATTTAGCCCTGAACCCATAATTAAATTGTAAAAGTATTTAGTAAACAAGCGATAAAAAAAAAATCCCAAAACTGATTATGGAAGGTCTTCCGACCAACCATACTCAGTTGGGGGAGAACACCCCCCCCCCCCCCCCCCCCCCCCACCCTTTTAGGGGCACCGCCCCTAAAAGGGTGGAGGTATAAAAAGAAAGAACTGGAGTTGGAACTTAATAATGATAAACTTACCGCTCACTTTTACCTTTATATTACCGAGTTTAGTGTTCATGTTAAAGATCGGTGGAATAAACCCCACATTAGATAACAAAATTCAATTAGTGAAGATCCAGCTATAAACAGAACCATTCACCGGACTAGTTGGATTTCATGCGATCCTGAAAAACAATCACAAAGTTATATACTTCAAGAGGCACCACTTCAAATAAGCTTTTCGAGTAGTTTGAAGAAAGAAAGAAAAAAAAACAGTTCTGTCAGAATGCCAAAGTCCAAAAGCTTACAAATAACAGTATTTTAACGCCAGATTAAGGACGTACAAGAACTTCAGCACACTTCCTTACCTGCTACGACGAGACCGATAACGTACTAACTAACCCGACCCGAGTCGCGACGACTGTAACTAGTTCTCCATCGATAGTTGTTGGCTTAACGTCACCAGACACGTAACAAGGACGCTCAAATGTGTGTGTGTATGTGCGTGTATTTTATATCTGAGTCCCTCCTACCAGGATCGCTTCTAAGATCTTTCCTAAAATACGTTTTGCTACTCTGGTGACCATTACAGTGGATATGCTGACAGGAGGTTACCCAGAGGCCAGGTCAATGCTATGGTAAAGAGGGGAATATTGTAGCAGCCATATTTGGAACAAGACCTCCTGAGAACCGAAAGCATTTCCAGTTCCCTGCTTACTTTCTTGGCCCCTCTGCTCGAGTGTCCCTTTCTATGAGGTAACTGCACTTTTTTCCTCTCTCTTTTTTTTTGTACTGCGTTCTTTGCATTTCCTTACTACCAATTAAGCTCTCATTATCACTGTGTTGATCATCTTGCGTCCCTACCTTCCCAATATTGTGACTACTATGTGGAAAAAGGCCTTTTTTTTCTTCTGTTTTTAGTGACACGAATTTCTCCATTTCATCGAACGATTTATCGTAAAAGCATGGGAGACATTGCTTTGAAACATGGTGTCACACACCCTTATTATCTGTATAAAAATACACAACAATTAGGGAATATTTGATATTGAATTCGATGGGTATGGAGCCCAGATCCTCCATGAACATTCGCTGAAGAAATACTGTAAGTCACCTGGGGTCTACCTTGATAGCCAAGTGGGTAAGTCCCTGTCACCTCTGTATGAGACCTAAATGAAATAGGTTCGAATTCTGGTCCAGGTAAATTTGCTCTTATTATATATTTAATTGTATAGGGGTTGTCATGTGTTTGTCACGACGGGGGTTAGATGTTATTCTAAAGGGATGTTGTTCTGGTAGGTTACATATAGTGCATCTGAGGAAGACTGAACATAGCCTGAAGTGAAGACCAGAGCCAGCCACATTATAAGAGTGAAGTGTTTTTATGCATATCTTCCAATAGCATTCTGAAGCACTGAAGCGAGGAGCCAAGATAAAATAGCAGATTACTCTCTGAAAACTCCGGCAGCACGAAAACCATCACCCCTGACTTTGTACTGCGAGATTTTCTTGTTTCAAAAGCCAGGCCAGAATCCGCTCCTTTCACAGCATTAAAGAAGACCCTCAGCGCAAAGTCTGAGGCTCACTGTCGCCACGTTTCCATCCATCTGAGCGGAATAACCTGGTTTCCTCTGTGAAGGGAAAACAGTTCGTATCGCCAGAGATCACAGAACATAATCCTTTTAAGTAGGAGAGAGAGAGAGATTCAAAAAGGGTTTTGACTTTGTTAACGAGACAATGGCGGCAGAGCATCAAAGAAACGAGACAAAAAATCTAATCCTTTTCCAGACAGAGTTTTTTTTTTTTTTTTTTTCGTCCAGTCGTTAAAAATGGAAGCTTCGGTCACCGAGTTATTTTCATTAAATTGTACTGCATTATCGCTCTCGTGTTAGTTTTGCATCTAGTAACTGTCTCTTTCCACTGGAAAAACAAAAAAACACACAAAAAAGAAAGATGCCCTTTTGTTGCAAATATATAAAATGATTTAATCTCCAGCAATAAAAGATAGGTGGCCAGTTTATCCCAGTCATTTTTTAAATTTAGATGGTTGCTGTAAAGTATTATTGAAAAATATTCATGGCCTCCTTTCTATTACAAAAGGAGATAAGACAACGCATGAATAATCTACTCTTGTTGGATCATAAGAATCATTTAATGAAATTGTGAGAGACAAAATAGTTTCCTTTATGTGAAGAGGACAAAAACCAAACTTTGTTTATCAATGAGGGGTTATCAAAGCATTTTGTCCAAGTCATGACTGCAATGCATACACACGAACATACAAACATTCTGTAAATATAAATAAATAAATAAAAAGATATATATGAGTATATTACACACACACACACACACACACACACACACACACACATATATATATATATATATATATATATATATATATATATATATGTGTGTGTGTGTGTGTGTGTGTGTGTGTGTATGTGTGTTTGTGTGTGTATGTACAAACATTAACTTACACATATCGTTTGATATCAGTTACGCACTACCTCGGAAGTAAACCCTAGCGGGAATTATAATTTAGCAAGTAGTTCACCACCTGGCGGATTCGAACCACCGACAACGAACTACCTCCCACTTCAGTGACCTTTGGCATCCGAAACTGGGATTTTTTAACCTTAGAATTAACTCTCTCTCTCTCTCTCTCTCTCTCTCTCTCTCTCTCTCTCTCTCTCTCTCTCTCTCATAATCTTCCCTTTCCTTCACCAAACTAATAGCTGGCATTTCGTACACATGAAACATTCTAATCTAAAATTAAAATTTTGCCCTCTCTCTCTCTCTCTCTCTCTCTCTCTCTCTCTCTCTCTCTCTCTCTCTCTCTCTGTCGCCCAATTTTGATGACAGTCACCTCCATGATAGTTTTGATGAGGTCTTTTGTGAAAGGTCCCGCAAGTATTAGGGTTATGGATTTCAATCCAGTCCCCATTGAGGAATCTCGTCTCTGTAATGCATCCCTTCTTTCTGCCCTCGCAAACCTCAGGTCCTTCCAAAATGCCCGAAAATGTGATTTTGGGGGACTGGAATGATATTGCTCGCGGGAGAAATTTCGTTCGTTTTAGTTTTGTGCTATTGTTTTCAGTTACGAATACTTCGTTCACAAGACGTTTTCTTAATAAAAGAATCATATACTTCAGATGGACCTTTCGTATCGAAATCAGTGACCAAACATAATTGCAATGGTTTTCAGTCAGTGAAACAATTCAATCAAGACGTTATTTTACTCTAAAACCTTACAAAAATAATTCTCTTAGGGTGTGAGTTATTCTCAAAGAAAAATAATTTTAACTCTCAGAGATAGATGTGGTTGATAATTGGGATTAAGAAGACGTCTCCTGAGTGAAATATAACTCGCATATCAGAGTTTAGAAGATCAAGAGATATCAGTCAGCTGCCGTGGTGGAAGTTTTTGATTTAGATTCAGAGTGCTGAACCTGATCTCTCTCGATAGCTCAGAGTGGATATTCCACTTCACATCTGTATCAAAACCAAACTGCATAGGTTCGAATCCTAATCAGGTGAGGTACACACACATATCACTTACATAAGTATAAGGTAATCCAGACTTAAGGTAAATTCGAAATGAAGATGTGTTGGTGGCTAATAAGTACTATGTTTATATGGATGAAAGTCAGGTATGTATTAGTGATTCGCTGATATATATAATATATATATATATATATATATATATATATATATATATATATATATATATATATATATATACATATATATATATATATATATATATATATATATATATATATATATATATATATATATATATTTAATAAAAGGAGCCCATAAAAAACGCCAAAACATAGGAAGTAAGTACTATATTCCAGAGACTGCTGCTGTCTCTCTCTTACAGAAAAGGCGGTATTTATACATATATATATATAATATATATATATATATATATATATATATATATCTATATATATATATATATATACATACATAATATATATATATATATATATATATATATATATATATAAATTATATGCTGCCAAGATAGGTCATACGGTTTTTAGCATGACTCAGACGATTTGCCATCTGAATAAAAGAAAACTAAAAACCAGCACGTGTAATATCCTCTCTGTTATCCTAGACATACCAGCCCGACCAGCAAAACATTGTCAACGTCAATTTTAATGTTCTTTATTTTATTTGATTTTCCTGTCTCATTTCTGAGCTCTTGTCCAGCGATGCTTAGCTTTATATGTTTTCTGATTCTTACAATCCATTTCCACTAGCAAACTTACCCATCTACGATGGGTGATAAAATACGGGTGCAAGCAAGAAAAAATAAAAAATTTATATGTACTATTTGTTCAGCAATATTAAATAAGGGCGATTTTTATACATACCTACTACAGAACCTCTTTGTACACAATATTATCAGTTTGTCCACAACTTAATTTCAAGTTGGCAGAGTCAGTTGCTCTGCTCATCGCCACATACAGTTGGCCATGCGTGAACATGGGTGACGAGAGAAACACACCTACACGATCCTCTGTTCTTTAATAATTTGTTTACCTTCTTAATCCATTTATTTATTGATTTGTTAATTTATCTGGTTTTTGTAATAACAAGTCACTTCTTACTGTATTTCCTATTACCTTCTGTTATTTATTTTAATGAACGCTATATTCTTTGGAAGTTTGTGGGTTTGTTCCATATGAACTGGGTTCATCTTTAAGTAATAATAATAACAATAATAATGATAATGTGTTTTATGTATATATATAAATACACACACATATATATATCTGTGTGTGTTTTGTATGTGTGTACGTGTATTTTATTATTTAACGTTCCTTACGGTAATAATTTCATCTTCCTTAAACCTTGATAGAAATAGGCTTACCCATCTCTCTCTCTCTCTCTCTCTCTCTCTCTCTCTCTCTCTCTCTCTCTCTCTCTCTAACTAACTAACTAATAACTGGCTATTTCATACACATGAAAACAATTCTAATAAAATCTTGCCTTCTCTCTTTAGCGTTCGTGTTGACTAGGATTTTCTCTTTGCATTTAGTCTCAAGAAGCATAGGTCTAGGCTTAATTCCTATTTTGTCAGTCTTAACCAGTGAACATGGTTTATTTGCATCAGGAATTGATTGGCAGATATTAAATAACTGTATATGCTCTTTAATTTATGGAATTATCCTTATAAACCTATATTTTCTTTAGTTGTGCAAAACGCTCTCCCGTCAGTCTTTCTCTCTCTCCCTATCGAAAATAACCGTCCAATTCCTTTTGCCAGACAAATAATAGGCCCATTTCATGCATATGAAAACAATTTCGATTAAGTGGTCTCGTCTCTCTCTCTCTCTCTCTCTCTCTCTCTCTCGTGTTAACAAGTATATTCCCCTTTTCAGGTAGTCAAGTTCACGTAGGTCTAGGCCTAATTTCAACCCTCTCACTCCAAACCTGACAAATATAGTGTACTTGCGTTAGGAATCGAACGGAAGATGTGTTTATTCACTTTCATTGACAGAAGAATATCTATATGTCTGTAGTCAATATGTTTAATCACAGTTTTAAATGTAACGGGCAGACTAAACCAAACTAGTCAAGATGTTAAATGGTTACTCCTGTAGATGTTCACCCACTTTGGGTAGACTATAAAAGCTAACATTCTCGCTTCCAGCATTGATCTTCTCTGTGTTACAGCATCCATAAGGGAATAGCGTGCTAAATTCCGAAAAGCTCAAGGATTGTCATGAATTCGTGAAAACTCCCGCATAGATATCGCTTCATGAGAGGAGGAAGGCAACATGTGACGTCATGCGCAAGAGCGTTGAAATATATTGCGTAACCACTATAGCGTCACACCATGTACTGGATTATAATAATAATAATAATACATATAAACAAGAAGTGCGTGTAAAAATGACTTGATTTTAGTAAATTCCCTTGTAAATTATTATAAATAAGATTAATTTCTCCTCGAACGTCTCAGCATCGTTACGTACTACTTGCTTCTTACCAAGGAGCATCATTATTTATGATCTAGTTTAAAGCTAAATTTAATTTCAAACCCAAATATCACCGGGATCAGTACCATGATCATTGATATAAAGGTTTTTGAGGGTTCCATAATTAAACATGTATACAGAAACAAAAGTTTTTGTTTAATTTACCGATCACTACATCGTACAGGACAGAAATTCATCGGGTATTTTTCTCATTCAAAGATGGCCGCTTGCACACCGCTTCTCCAGCTGAACATGAACAGACACGGCTAACACTTAGCTGAATGATTTCGGCACCTATAGTAACTGTATAAGATAAATTATTATGATAAAATAAAAAAAATTTTTTTCTTCAATTTTGGACTATTAGCTTATTATTTTTTATTTATTTTTAGATTAAATATCGATTAGTTACGCTAAGATATTTTCAGATCAATCTAAAAGTGGATATAAACTTGATTTTACAAGGAAGTTTAGTTTAACGGTTTGAAGGGAGTGACGACGGGTCTCTCACCCTCTAGTGACGTTGGAGATTGTGTGAGTAGAAACATCGCCGCGTGACCATTTTCATTCGACTCTCCCGGTTACCAAAGCAAGTTTTCGTAATCTTGCCTTGATAATTAGTACAGATACTACAGAAATGGACTTGGAATTAAGAGAAGGGTAAAAAAATTTCGTATTAGAGGAACGTACGGGATTACTCATGCGTCTGAAATCGGAAACGGCGCGGGCCTAAAAAAAAAATGAAAACATCCTGCCATTGGCTGTCTCACGACTCCATGATCCAGATGTTGGTAAGAGCGATTCTTTTATTGAAAATGCTTTTATTTCCTGTGATTAATTCTGTGCCAGGGTTTGTGTTTAGGTGTAGGGGTGCGGGGTGTGCTAATTTTAGGTTTAGTAGAGGTGCAATTGGGTTTAGTGAGAGTTGCGTTTAGGTTTTGTGGGTGGTATGTGTTTAGATTTATTGACGGTGTGAGTTTCGTTTTAGTGGAGGGTGCTCTTAGGTTTAGAGGGGAGAAGTTGTTTAAGTTTGGTTGGAGGAGTGTTTAGGTTAAAAGGGGGGCTGTGTTTAGGTTTAATAGGGGTGTGTTTTCGCTTAGTTGGGGCGTGTTTAGATTTAGTCGGGGTCGGGTGTTCATTTGGGTTTAGTTCAATGCTTTATTTAGGTTTGGGGAGGTGACATTTATTTAGACTTTGGGGGGGGGGGGGGGGGGGGGGGGGGGTGGGGGGGGGGGGGGGGGTATATTTATGTGTTGGGAGGTGACATGTTTACGTTTAGTGTGGGATATATTTAGGTTTAGGGAGGTCACATGTTTAGGTATATTATGATTTAGGAAGGTGACATGTTTGGATTTGGTGGGAGGTGTGTTTAGGTTTAGTGGACGTTGTGTGTTTAGGTTTAGTCGGGGTTCATTTAGGTCTAGTGAGTGATACGTTGAGCTTCATTGCTGATGTGTGCTTAGGTTTAGATTGGGAGAGTTGAGGTTCAGTGGGTATGTACATTTAGGTTCAGTGATATGAGTTTAGGCTTCGTGGGAGGGGTGTTTAGGTTTAGTGAAGATATGTTTTAGGTTTGGTGAGAGGGGTGTTTATGTTTAGTGGTATTTTATGTTTAGTAGTGGGGTGTGTTTACGTTTAGTGGTGGATGTCATTAGGTTCAGTGGTGGTGTGTTTAGGTTTAGTGGTGGATGTGTTTAGGTGTAGTGGGCTTTGTCAATTCAGGGTTGTTTAGGTTTAGTTTGGGTGCAATCTGGTTTAGCGGGTGGTGTGTTTTTAGGTGTGGTGGAAAGGTTTAGTTGGGGGTAGTGTTTATGTTTAGTGGGGCATGTGTTCTGGTTTATTGGGGGTGGGCTTAGGTTTATAGGGACGCGTTTGTTTATTGTCGGGTGCATTTAGATTTAGTGAGGGGTTGTATTTAGGTCTTAGAGGTTTAGTGAGGGCGTGTGTTTAGTTTTTTTTTTTTGGTGGGGGGTTGTTAAGTTTAGGCACAGTAGGGGTGCGATTAGGTTTAGTGAGAGGTGTGTTTTAGGTTATATGGGTGGTGACTGTTTAGGTTATGTGGGTGTTGTGTATAGGTTTAGTGGAGGGGGGTGTTTTTCGAATTTGGGGGTGTTTATGTTTAGTGGACCCTGTTAATATGTTGCCGTCTTCGTTTGCTAAACGATGCCTCCCTAGCATTAAGGAGGTCGTTATGGGTCACTTATTTAACGATTGGTCTCCTTGTGATTTTCTCAGAAATGTCTGTCTGTTTTTAATTAATTTATTTATTATTATTTTCTTTCTCTAGTGATTGCATGCTTTTAAAGATTTTTGCAGTGTCTCTATTTGCTAATAATTCTCATCATATGAGATACGTGGGATTCCATAGTTCAGTTCTACTTTAAATAAGTCGACAGTGTCTATTATGTTTTTCATTTCTGCCTTGAAATTAATATTTAGTAATGAAAGGAAAAATATTTGATAATGACAGGGGAGAGAGAGAGAGAGAGAGAGAGAGAGAGAGAGAGAGAGAGAGAGAGAGAGAGATTGACTGATTAATTCTAACACCTACATCGAATGGCATTTACTGATTAGTTGAGAACAAAACCTCTGCCTGATATAGTTTCTTTAAGAAACTTTCTCAATCTCTCATAGTTACCGAGGCCAGAATGGACGAAGAGTTCTGTATTTATACATGCGAAAAATGTACATTTGGATAACCTGTATTGTGAGGGTAAGGAATCACGTAGACGGCTATTCGAAGTATAGATATGTTTTTGTGTATATTTCGTACAGAAAATATTTTATTTTTGATCAATCATAAAAAAATATCTAGTAATAATCATCTGTTTTTATGTCAAACGGGTTTTTGGACCCTGTGAAAAAAAAAAAAAAATACAATACAACCTTTCATTATGACGGTTTAATGGATGAACCAAACCATGTTAGTGGCGAGATTGTCTCTCGACGTCGCTACATCCTACGTTTTTTTTTTTTTTTTTTTTTTTGCCGATTCATCCAGGACAGGCCGCTCCAGGATTCCAGGAACACAGACTTGTACGCGAAGACTAACCTTCCCCCTGGATTGTTGGATGGCTGCCGGGACTAGTGGAGAGGTTGGCGTGCGGAGCCTTTGCAAATTCCTAGTCTCCGTCTTTTGTTCCTAGTTTAACTCTGGTGTCTTGCTCTTTCTTTAATATATATAAAGTTATCTCTCTCTCTCTCTCTCTCTCTCTCTCTCTCTCTCTCTCTCTCAGAAATAGGCCGGAGATGTTGCATTATTGAGAAGCATGACCTTTAGTGTCAACCTTTTTAAAATAAGTTCCTTATATATTTATTTATTGATAGTGTCCTGTATATTCTTCCCCCTCGGTTTGGTCATTGGATAGTGAAAACCTCCCCATTTAAAAAACATTTACTTTATTTTCGAAAGGTTTTGTACGAGTATATTGACCGTGTGACTTCATTACAATGGGATACATTATATGGAGTACATAAAAACGTTCAAACCTCAATACACAAAGGTCCAAATTTATGAGAGAGTGCATCTTTTGGTAACAGAGGATTTGGTTATCTAAGTGAAACGCGACCACAGTAAGGAATTAAATATTTTATTCAGTGTTACTTCACGTTAATGGGTTCAAGACCATCAGTATGAGAAATAATGAAATGCTGAATTAATTTAAAATCTGCAAAATTGGAATACGTTGACTAAGACATTATTTTAGAAAATGAATCTGGTGATTGTTACACCTCGTATTTCTAATGCATGGATACTTTTAAAGTTTAGAAGATTTTTTTACGAGGACCTCTAGGCGAAGAGAAGTAGGATTATTCTTCGTCGCTGATCTGTGTTTTCCTCTTCTTGCGCGTCATTATTTTATTATTTTATTCATTGAGAGGAAATAATGATGAGAGAGTCATTTATGCTATAAACTGCCACAGCTCCTAAATAAATCTCATCCATTCAACGTAGCCAAACGTTATAATCATGATGAGAAATTGTCATCGGGGGAGGAAAATGTAGAACTGACATTATTTTTGCAGTGCACATACAAACGTGAGTAACTGAGATTAGATTGGACTTTATGATGACCTAATGCATTACCTCGGATAAGGAATTTGCTCATGACTGTGGAAGTAAATTCGTAGCTGGCTGCTTAATTAGTTGGGCTAATGACGTTAGCGTGAATATAATGATAAAGGGAAAAGCAGCCTTTTTCTCTCAGACCTTTAGTTATAAATTATTTAAGGTATATAATCTTCTGTAAGTCTTCATAAATTTGTAATACTCGTCTCTTCGTAGCACGATTTGGATATAATATTTCGTCGTGGAAGAAGCGAATATTTTCATTTTTAATTTTGTGAATTTCGTTTATAATTCAAAGTTTAAATATTAAAGGTAATTATTGAGATTAAAATGCAAAGTGTAAATTTATAAAATATTTTATATGTAACGAACAAAATACTTGAAAAGTACAATTTGAATAAACGTTGATTCGATATACTCCTCTCTCTCTCTCTCTCTCTCTCTCTCTCTCTCTCTCTCTCTCTCTCTCTCTCTCTACGAAAATACAACTTCTACAGTAAAAATATAAATGGTCAGAAATTAATGAAGAATTAAACAAAGATTGGGATAACATTTTCGTAAGTGATGACATAAAGGGTAAATACGGAGATATTATATAAATATTGGAGAAAATAGTGGAAAAATATATACCGAAGAAGAAAAGTAAACATCATTCATGCATACCAAGAGACAGAAGGATCTTGTTCCAGAAAATCAGAAAGTGGAAAAAAGGTCTTGCAAAAGAAAAAAATGCATGGAAAGTTATAGAACTAAAAAGTAAGATAGAAAATGCAGAACAAAAGATTATACACTCAAAAGAAAATGAAAAACGGGACTTGGAAGAAAAAACCCCTATTAAATATCAAGCAAAACCCCAACTATTATACTAATAGCGAAGAAGATGAATAAAAGAAGAATAGAAATAGGCCCTCTGAGAATTGAAGGGAGATTAACGAATGAAAAAAAAGGAAATTTGCAACATTCTGGCAGAACGATATAAGAGAGAATTCACCCCTAGAATAGATAATGAAGATAATGATATAGAGTAAGGGATGAAAATAGTGAATATTTAGCTGACATAGATATTAAATGAAGCTGATATTGTGCAGGCTATTAAT
>NC_087204.1:9595061-9617561 GCF_015104395.2 Macrobrachium nipponense
ATAAGATGTAAAGCAGCCTTCCATTATAACAGCAAAATCATAGCGAATGACATCGAATTATCAACCAGGAGTTAAAGAAAATGTTTTGAAGGAAAACAAAGAATATATTAGAAACAACAGTGGATGACTCATGAGTGTATAAAATCGGCTTGGAAAGCAGGGTTGGTGATTTTTTTTTTTAACAAAATAAAAAAAAAATCAGTGATTTATTTGATTTTTTATACTTATTTGATTTTTTAGATTTATTTGTTTTTTTTTACTTGTTTTTTTTTCAATCCTTTTTTCCTCAAAATGTATTTCATGACATAATTACTATTGATTTGACTTTTAGGTTTCCAGTTCTGGCCGAAAGTATGTACTTGCATTTATTTTATATCAAAATAAATAGATGCAGCACAGTTATGCTCAAGTTTTTATTAAACTCCAACCCATATTTTTCAATTTGCTTTCAAATAAAAAAAAATAATAGGATTTTTATAAAATAAAAAAGATCAATGTTTTAATCGCTTCATTAAATCAGTTTGATTTAATCATTGCCAACCCTGTTGAAAAGTCAATATTTCGTGCAACACCGATGAAATGGGTCATCTTGAAGACGCGGTGACCTTGTTAAGCCAAAAACTAATTTGTCCAGACAAGCTGGCTTCGATTTCCATGCTCGCACCACTGGCTCTCTCTCTCTCTCTCTCTCTCTCTCTCTCTCTCTCTCTCTCGTAAATGGCTTGGCACATCTCATGAAAACTAATATATCTATAGTCTCTCTCTCTCTCTCTCTCTCTCTCTCTCTCTCTCTCTCTCTGGTAAATGGCTTGGCCCATTCTCATGAAAACTAATATATCTGTAGCCTTTTTCATTATCTCTCTCTCTCTCTCTCTCTCTCTCTCTCTCTCTCTCTGAGATTGGGCGTATGATTACCAATATATATACATTTTTCATTTACCTTTAATTCCGAATAAATCCGTTTTCTCAGAGATGGCCGGAGGTCGTTAAGGATCAAACGCTGCCGATAATTGCAAAACCGCACACCAGGAAAATTAGGGATTTTCTTTGATTGTTTGTTGAATAATTATTATAGGAACTCTCTCTCTCTCTCTCTCTGAAGTTGTCTTATTTAGTCTAGAAAGCATATTTTATCGTTAAACTTCAATTGAAGATACTTTGACAGGAATGTGATATATATATATATATATATATATATATATATATATATATATATATATATATATAAATATCTGTGTGTCTGTGTGTGTGTGCGTTGTGTGCGTGTGTGTTTAATTTAGAGAGTAAATCATTTACATCAATACCGTTACTTGGAACCATCTCCGATTCTCATATAATATAATTCTCTTAGATTTAGTGATAAATTAAACAAAATTTCTCTTTGCCCTACTGATAGATTCGTTATTTTTTGAGCGTATGTTCTCTTTTTACTAAAGTCCCTATAGACTCTATTTTAGAATATCTTAGCAATGAACTAACTCAGCATTAATTACCTCTACCTATAAGTCACATTATTTCACTAACGAGTTTGTGCATTTGTGATTGTAAGTTTATATTCAATGGTGAATTTTATCAACAAATTTTTGGCATGGCAATGGGAAATCCTTTAATCACCATTACTCTCAAACCTGTATATGGAATCTTTGAAAAACGTACTACTACCTAATATCATTCAAATTCCTGTAAAGTGGTATCGTTACGTTGATGATTGTTTAGCTGTTCTTCATGCCGGTATTGATGTAAATGATTTACTCTACTAAATTAAATAACCAGTACCATCGATTAAGTTTACTCTAGAATTAGAAAAAGACAATTGCCTCCCTTTCTTAGACGTTTTGATACATAGAGAACCATTTCAATGTAAATTCAGTATTTATAGGAAACCGACTAACAACTTAACTTATATTCATTTCTTCTCAGGCCACCATCTTAATATAAAAATATCAATTTTTTCCTCTATGTTTTTACGAGCATTGCGAATTGTCAGTCCACAATATTTGGATCAAGAAATTGAATACTATAAGAAAAATAGGGAAAGATTTATGCTATCCCTCACATATATTAGACATTTGTTATAATAAAGCCCGCAAAAAGTTTTATACTGTAAATAACACACAGAAAGAAAATTCTAAGAACATTCTCAGTTTGCCTTATTTTTAACGGATTTAAAACCATTAAACCATTGTTTAAAAGCTTTTAATTAATGTCAACCTTGTTGTTTATTTCCTATAATAACACACAAAAAAGAATGTTAATAAAAAATGGCCCCAGAGAAAGCAACAACATAATATATAAAATTCCATGTATGGATTGTCCCTCATTCTATCTCGGACAGTCCAGCAAAGGCTTAGAAGTAAGGCTAAGCCAGCATAAATACTCTGTAAAAACTGGGCAAAAATCTAATGCATTATTCATTCATTTAAGTGAAAACAACCACCGAATTAATTGGATTGATAGTTCAGTAATTGCATTGGTCAAGAGATGTCTTATCACGAAATCTTTTAGAATCTGCTTTAATACAACTTACTTTTGATTGTAATTTCAATGTTAGTCGTGGCCGTTTTTCATTTAGACCCTTGTATCTGTAACATGTTTAAGAATGACCTCAAAGATATAATTACTGACTTAAATAAAATCAGTCAGGTATTGTTGAATATGGTTTTTGTTTACCCCCAAGTTCCGAATAGCTGTCACCTATAATCCTTTAATTGTCTGGAAATTGTATCTGAGATGATTGTCTTAAACCTTTAATTGCACCCATTGTCTATGCTTGTTTGGGAAGGTTTCTTATCTTCCAGGTGTGTCGGATTATAGGTACTAATCCCTTTATAATCCCTATCTGTCAGTTATACGAACCTTCTTGTATTGTCTTTTCTCGTATTTATGTCAGTATCTGCTCAGTAAAGAACTTTAAAGTCGAAAGATCTTGCAGACTCCTTCGTTTATTTTTCCTTCGTGGCGTTTATCTTTATTTATATATATATATATATATATATATATATATATATATATATATATATATATATATATTATATATATATATATAAGTCATATCACATTTCCGTGATTCATATACATATATCGAGCTACAATGTCCTTAAATATCTAAATCGCTCTACTCGGAATTATATATTTTCATAATATGCTTAACCGAAGGGTGGAATTTTTTCTCGATAATAGACTTGCCTGGACCAGGGCGCGCAACCCGTGCATCCTTTCAAACCCAGGAACGTCAGTGAAGCTTTACCTACTACACCACCCGCGAGAGGCTAAAAGTTCATGTCGCCTCTCACCCTCATATACCTTTCGCGCGCAGGTAATTAGTTAGTTTGGAGACAACATCAACCCACCTCGACTCCAGTCCGTGTTTGTAGTGCTTTTGACAGTACGTAGCCAATCTATAAGTCATATCACATTTCCGTGATTCAATATCATATATCGAGCTACAATGTCCTTAATATATCTAAATCGCTCTACCTCGGAATTAATATATTTTCATATATGCTTAACCGAAGGGAATTTTTTTTCTCGTAATAATACTTGCCTGGACCAGGCGCGAACCCGTGCATCCTTTCAAACCCAGGAACGTCAGTGAGCTTTTACCTACTACACCACCGCGAGAGGCTAAAAGTTCACCCTCATATACCTTTCGCGCGCAGGTAATTAGTTAGTTTGGAGACAACAATCATCCCACCTCGACTCCGAGTGTTTTTTGTAGTGCTTTTACAGTACGTAGCCAATCTATAAGTCATTATCACATTTCCGTTTGGCTTCATATACATATCGAGCTACAATGTCCTTAAATATCTAAATCGCTCTCCTCGGAATTAATCTATTTTCATATATGCTAAAACCGAAGGGGTATTTTTTCTCGATAATAGACTTGCCTGGACCCAGGGCGCAAACCCTTGCATTCCTTTCAACCCAGGAACGTCAGTTGAAGCTTTACCTACTACACCACCGCGAGAGGCTAAAAGTTCATGTCGCCTCTCACCCTCATATACCTTTCGCGCGCAGGTAATTAGTTAGTTTGGAGACAACATCAACCCACCTCGACTCCGGTAGTGTTTGTAGTGCTTTTGACAGTATGTAGCCAAATCTAATAATCATATCACATTTCCGTGATTCATATACATATATCGAGCTACAATGTCCTTAAATATCTAAATCGCTCTATCCTCGGAAGTCTATTATCGAGAAAAAATTTAAATTCCCCTTCGGTTAAGCATATATGAAAAATATATTAATCCGAGGTAGAGCGATTTAGATATTTAAAACGGACATTGTAGCTCGATATATGTATATGAATCACGGAATGTTATATGACTTATAGATTGGCTACGTACTGTCAAAAGCACTACAAACACTACCAGAGTCGAGGTGGGTTGATGTTGTCTCCAAACTAACTAATTACCTGCGCACGAAGTATATGAGGGTGAGAGGCGACATGAACTTTTAGCCTCTCGCGGTGGTGTAGTAGGTAAAGCTTCACTGACGTTCCTGGGTTTGAAAGGATGCACGGGTTCGCGCCCTGGTCCAGGCAAGTCTATTATCGAGAAAAAATTCCCCTTCGGTTAAGCATATATGAAAATATATTAATTCCGAGGTAGAGCGATTTAGATATTTAAGGACATTGTAGCTCGATATATGTATATGAATCACGGAAATGTGATATGACTTATAGATTGGCTACGTACTGTCAAAAGCACTACAAACACTACCGGAGTCGAGGTGGGTTTGATGATTGTCTCCAAACTAAACTAATTACCTGCACGCGAAAAGGTATATGAGGGTGAGAGGCGACATGAACTTTTAGCCTCTCGCGGTGGTGTAGTAGGTAAAGCTTCACTTGACGTTCCTGGGTTTGAAAGGATGCACGGTTCGCGCCCTGGTCCAGGCAATCTATTATCGAGAAAAAATTCCCTTTCGGTTAAGCATATATGAAATATATTAATTCCGAGGTAGAGCGATTTAGATATTTAAGGACATTGTAGCTCGATATATGTATTATGAATCACGGAAATGTGAATATGACTTTATAGATTGGCTACGTACTGTCAAAAGCACTACAAACACTACCGGAGTCGAGGTGGGTTTATGTTTGTCTCCAAACTAACTAATTACCTGCGCGCGAAAGGTATATGAGGGTGAGAGGCGACATGACTTTTAGCCCCCCCCCCCCCCCCCCCCCCCCCCTCTCGCGGTGGTGGATAGGTAAAGCTCACTGACGTTCCTGGGTTTGAAAGGATGCACGGGTTCGCGCCCTGGTCCAGGCAAGTCTATTATCGAGAAAAAATTCCCCTTCGGTTAAGCATATATGAAAATATATTAATTCCGAGGTAGAGCGATTTAGATATTTAAGGACATTGTAGCTCGATATATGTATATGAATCACGGAAATGTGATATGACTTATAGATTGCTACGTACTGTCAAAAGCTACAAACACTACCGGAGTCGAGGTGGGTTGATGTTGTCTCCAAACTAACTAATTACCTGCGCGCGAAAGGTATATGAGGTGAGAGGCGACATGAACTTTTAGCCTCTCGCGTGTGTAGTAGGTTAAAGCTATGACGTTCCTGGGTTTGAAAGGATGCACGCGTCGCGCCTCTGGTCCAGGCAAGTCTATTATCGAGAAAAAATTCCCCTTCGTTAAGCATATATGAAATATTATTATTCCGAGGTAGAGCGATTTAGATATTTAAGGACATTGTAGCTCGATATATGTATATGAATCACGGAAATGATTATGACTTATAGATTGGCTACGTACTGTCAAAAGCACTACAAACACTACCGGAGTCGAGGTGGGTTGATGTTGTCTCCAAACTAACTAATTACCTGCGCGCGAAAGGTATATGAGGGTGAGAGGCGACATGAACTTTTAGCCTCTCGCGGTGGTGTAGTAGGTAAAGCTTCACTGACGTTCCTGGGTTTGAAAGGATGCACGGGTTCGCGCCCTGGTCCAGGCAAGTCTATTATCGAGAAAAAATTCCCCTTCGGTTAAGCATATATGAAAATATATTAATTCCGAGGTAGAGCGATTTAGATATTTAAGGATTGTAGCTCGATATATATATAACACGAAATGTGATATATTAGATTGTACGTTTACTGTCAAAATACACAAACACTACCGGAGCGAGGTGGGGTGATGTTGTCTCCAAACTAACTAATTACCTGCGCGCGATATATGAGGGTGAGAGGCGACATGAACTTTTAGCCTCGCGGTGGTAGTAGGTAAAGCTTCACTGACGTCCTGGGTTTGAAAGGAGCACGGGTTCGCGCCCTGGTCCAGGCAAGTCTATTATCGAGAAAAAATTCCCCTTCGGTTAAGTCTATAAATATATTAATTCGAGGTAGAGCATTTAGATATTTAAGGACATTGTAGCTCGTATGTATATCAATCACGGAAATGATATGCTAGATTGGTACGTATGTCAAAAGCATACAAACACTCCGGAGTCGAGGTGATGTTGTCTCCAAACTAACTAATTACCTGCGCGCGAAAGGTATATGAGGGTGAGAGGCGACATGAACTTTTAGCCTCTCGCGGTGGTGTAGTAGGTAAAGCTTCACTGACGTTCCTGGGTTTGAAAGGATGCACGGGTTCGCGCCCTGGTCCAGGCAAGTCTATTATCGAGAAAAAATTCCCCTTCGGTTAAGCATATATGAAAATATATTATTCCGAGGTAGAGCGATTTAGATATTTAAGGACATTGTAGCTCGATATAATATATATATATATAAAGAGAGAGAGAGAGAGAGAGAGAGAGAGAGAGAGATCAAAGCCGTGTATGTAAAAGTAAATTCCTCAACTCTCTCTCTCTCTCTCTCTCTCTCTCTCTCTCTCTCTCTCCAGTCAACGAGGGCTGCTGCGTGAGAGCTATTGCTCCAATATTTCAGCCGGAATATCCCGGTAAATCAAAAACGAATCGTGCAAAGTCCACGTTGCAGAACTTTGGTAAAGAATTTCCGGAATTTTGCAAAACAGATCTTTGCTGTAGGTTCAGTGTCTCAAGAAGGATGGTTCAATTTACTTGGGCCACAGACACGGCCGGAAAAGAAAATCATAAGTCAATATGAAGACGACAGCGAAGCGATTTTAGAGAAAACTCTTTTTGTCATTTCTTTATAATCCTGAAACGTCGGAGAATATACTCACGTGGGAAGGAGATAGTTTTTTTTAGTTTTCTCTAAAATAAAACTTAAAAAGATGAGTACCTATCAGTCCGTCCGCACTTTTTCTGTCCGGCCTCAGATCTTAAAAACCACATAGGGCAGAGGGCTGCAAATTGGTATGTTGATCATCTACCCTCCAATCATCAAGCCTACCAATTTACACTCCTCAATCCTCTGTAGCTTTTATGTTATTTAAGATTAACGTTAGCCATGATCTTGCGTCTGGAAACGATATATAGGCCAGGCCAACATCGGGCCGTGGTTAAAGTTTCATGGGCTGCGTATCATACAGCATTATACCGAGACCACTAAAAGAAATAGATCTATTTTCGGTGTCCTTGATTATATATACGCTGTACAGAAGTTGCGATTGCGCCGAAAAGATTTCGGTGTCTATTTTTACTCGTGGATTTCATTTACGCATTCTGCTGGCCTCGAGATATTGATCACTCTCTCGCTTATTTATTCTTGTGGATTTTGGGATTCAGCGTCGCCTATTGTTATTTAAAACAAATTTGTTTAGGGCCACTCGACGGTTCGAAGTATTCAATTTTGATACGAACTTGAAATCTCGATGCCTTTTCAAAAAAAAAAAAAAAAAACAAAAAAAAAAAAAAAAAAAAAAAAAAAAAAACAGAAGCCAATTAATAGCAAATAAGTTAGGATTTATTTTATAGCAATTTAGCTAACTACCGAGTTAATTGGTTACGCTCGTAGAGACGCAATGACGTAACGATCGTTTGGTCATATTCTGTTTCTGTAAGCTAGCCATCTGCTGACTTTTCTAATTTATGATGTTCTTCATATTGCACTTACATTTTCTTCTACTGTTATACTGTTATGTTGGGGGGAGGCGGGGGGATGAACTGAGGACGATCGCATATTGCAGAGAAGGTATTTATTCCTGTATGTAGGTGGGGGAAGGGGGATGAATTGAAGGCGATCGCATATTCCAGAATAGGTAGTTATACCGAACATCATACTTTTCCGTAAAGGATGAAAGGAAATAATATTATCTTGCTGATTCTAATATCCGAGTTTCCTCCCGTCTCTCGGAATGATGTGTAGGGAAATTACGTAAGAATATTGTTATATCAATCCTCAGCCTTCCTAAAGCAATAATAAGTCATGAGCAGAGTAAGTATTAGCTCTGAACCTGCAGCTCCTTCTGACACGTAGTAGAATAACACCATTTGATGTATTGCAACCATCCAAACAGACGCATTTAACCGAATGATATAGCTTGTTTGTTTTGGCCGCATCATTGCACGCTGCAATGAGCATTTAATTGGATTTCCCCATGTTGTTTGCACTAATTATTCAACGAGCAGGATACAAAAATATCAACTGTAATTTGCCGTTACTAATTTATGTAATATGATAAAAAAATGTATTCTAAAATTATAAAATTTTTCGATCTCCAAATAGTGTCTGAGAGAGGAGAGTGCAATTATCAATTTTTGTCGTTGTGGTATATTACGACAGACGAATTAATAAGCTTACAATAAAGTATGAGAAAAAAATTATTTTTTCAGACGTCCTTAATCTACTTATTGGCGTTTTGCCAGCGTAATCTCTTAATACAGATTATGTGGCGTAATCCGAAGACTGCGATAACAGTATATATTTTTTTCTCGTTCCATTATGGCAGTGTCGTTAATTCTACAATAAAGTATTTTCATGGTATCATCTTACAAGAGGATTGTTGGATAAGAGAAATAGAAATAACGCATTGAGAGTAGGCTAACTAAGTATTTCCTTTTACATTGGTGTTTTATATACATTTTCAGTGGAAACACCATTCTTAAAAAAATAAATAAATAAATAAACAAATAAATAAAAAAACAATACAGGTGTGTATGTGTGTGTAACGCATTATATCTAGTTTAGTGAATTATATTAGAATAATGTAATCATACAAAAGATTGAAATATAATTTTTAAGATTCAGAGAAACCCTTTTGAAAACATTGTAAAGTTGTCACGTTATTAGAGAGATCGTAAAAATGCTTCTTAAGACCCGTGTATTTCTTTTACAAATGCATCCACATAGAGAATATTGCAAAGTTGTCAATTTATTGGAAGTATCGTAAAAATGCTGTTTAAGTCCCGTTTATTTCTTTTATAAATACATCCACTTTCGTTAACTGAATCACCGAGCAAAATGATCAATAAAAGTCTGGAGATCTGGTTGTAAAACATTATTTTAAAAAAGTTTAGGTTTAAAGCTGAAATGAAATGAAGAGACACTATCGAGGGACACTATTAGAGAATTAAAGAAATCAGACGCATTTATGAAAGTGCAAATGTTAACTTCATAAACCTCACTGAAATAAGTATGGAGAACAAGTTGACAACTTGCTAAGTCATTCGAAATCCATAATTAAATATTGCTGCAAAGATAACAGTAAATTAAGGTTGAAACGTATACTCTTCCCAAGCAAGATTTCAATTAGCGCCTCAGTGGCGTGGTCGGTATGGTCTCGGCCTGCCACCTCGGTGGCCGCGCGTTCGATTCTCGGGGATTCCATTGAGGTGTGAGAGATGTGTGGTATTTTTGGTGATAGAAGTTCACTCTCGACGTGGTTCGGAAGTCACGTAAAGCCGTTGGTCCCGGTGCTGAATAACCACTGGTTCCATGCAACGTAAAAACACCATACAAACAAAGATTCCAATTGTTATTCTATGTTTGTGTGATATCAAGCATGATCTAGAGTCTAGAGTCTAAGTTCATAGTCTCGTAAAAGTGCGTCAAGTTCAAAAGGACAGGAAAAGTTGAGCGTTCAGACAGTGAAAAAATTGCCTTTCGAGAAGTTTGTTTGATCTCTGGGAAGGGAAAACTATGGTCTCATGGGTGAGAATTTTGACTTTCCTTTGATGTTGGAACTTTCTCTCTTCTCTATTCATCAAGTAAGCCATACACAGCTAAATTCTCAACAGCCAAAAATATATACATTCATGTTCAGAGTTAACTACATTTTCTTTCCGTCAGGAGCTAATATAATAATAATAATAATAATAATAATAATAATAATAATAATAATAATAATAATAATAATAATAATAATAAGAATGACAAACAGAACAGAGGAATGGCACAACAAACCAATGCACGGACAATACATGAGACAGACTAAAGAACTAGCCAGCGATGACAATTGGCAATGGCTACAGAGGGGAGAGCTAAAGAAGGAAACTGAAGGAATGATAACAGCGGCACAAGATCAGACCCTAAGAACCAGATATGTTCAAAGAACGATAGACGGAAATAACATCTCTCCCTTATGTAGGTATTGCAATACGAAAAATGAAACCATAAACCACATAGCAAGCGAATGTCCAGCACTTGCACAGAACCAGTACAAAAAGAGGCATGATTCAGTGGCAAAAGCCCTCCACTGGAGCCTGTGCAAGAAAAACACAGCTTACCTTGCTGTAATAAGTGGTACGAACACCAACCTGAAGGAGTGATAGAAAACGATCAGGCAAAGATCCTCTGGGACTATGGTATCAGAACAGATAGGGTGATACGTGCAAATAGACCAGACGTGACGTTGATTGACAAAATCAAGAAGAAAGTATCACTCATTGATGTCGCAATACCATGGGACACCAGAGTTGAAGAGAAAGAGAGAAAAAAAATGGATACGTATCAAGATCTGAAAATAGAAATAAGAAGGATATGGGATATGCCAGTGGAAATCGTACCCATAATCATAGGAGCACTAGGCACGATCCCAAGATCCCTGAAAAGGAATCTAGAAAAACTAGAGGCTGAAGTAGCTCCAGGACTCATGCAGAAAAGTGTCTTCCTAGAAACGGTGCACATAGTAAGAAAAGTGTTGGACTCCTAAGGAGGCAGAATGCAACCCGGAACCCCACACTATAAATACCACCCAGTCGAATTGGAGGACTGTGATAGAGAGAAAAAAAAAAAATAACAATAATAATAGTAAATTTTATTTTCAGCTCAATCCCATATGCATATACTAAGTACAGACAGTAATAACATAATTTATTCCGTCAGGAGCTAATAATAATACTAATAATAATAATAGTTAATAATAATAATAATCCATTTTATTTTCAGCTCAAAGCCATATACATGAAGTGTACAAAGTACAGACAGTAACATACACTAGCTAGATACATAAGATAACATGATCAAAAATTAATAATCGGCAATATCCACGCAGCTGTTGAAGTAGTATAAAAGATAGTATAATCATAATAATGGTAATAATAGTAATAATATTAGAATAGTTTTAAAAAAACTATTATTTATACATCTATATATAATTGCAATATTCCAGATAATTCGTTTAAACCCTGTTTAAAGTGTCAATGCTTTTTCTATTTTGTTCAGGACCTAGGTAACTAAATACTTTTAAGCATTTTTTATTAACTAAGATATGTCGTAGGTTTTTTTTATACAAGAAAAGTGGCATCAGGTTTAGAAACTCACGGGATAAATCCTTTGTGAAATAGTGGCTCTCTTGTGTCAACCATTGGATTTTACCAACGAAGCGACGGCATTTCCCCTTTGATGCTGTCGATACCCAAGAGGAATTTGCCGCAGGTGAGGGTTTTTATAAGGCTTTCAGATTCCCCTGCAAGTCAGAATCGATTTCCCCTCCGGTAGATTGGAAGAGGGGGGCGGGGGGGGGGTGGGGGCGGGGGGGGGGG
Source organism: Macrobrachium nipponense (assembly GCF_015104395.2). Taxonomy (NCBI): domain Eukaryota; kingdom Metazoa; phylum Arthropoda; class Malacostraca; order Decapoda; family Palaemonidae; genus Macrobrachium; species Macrobrachium nipponense. The sequence goes on from NC_087204.1 coordinate 9,606,928, forward strand.
GGGGGGGGGGGGGGGGGGGGGGGGGGGGGGGGGGGGCGGTTTGACGGCCCAGGGTCTCAAGTGGCTGGATATATTGGCAGCAATAGGGAGAAGATGAAAGATACTTCATTGATTTTAGTTTTATCTTGTAGCACACATCGACTGATAGTCCTTGAGACTTCAGTAATGGTTGGCAGCGTCCTTCTACTTTCGGGTTTTTGAATGCATTGGCAAAAGAAAATTGTATTATGTACAGTTTTGCATCAGTGTTTTAGAATATTCAAGTTTATGGATGAAGATATATTTAATCCTATGTTCTCACCGACGTTAACTGGGGTGTCTGTAAATACAGACACAGTCACACGTACATACAAACCCAAACACACATACACACACACACACAGGTTGCCCAAGTTTATTACTGTTTCAAAGCTATTAGATACCGAGTCTATGATTTTAAGAATTATGTATGGTTATATTTTTTTTATATGAATAGATATAATCGAATTTCTTCCTTTTGGGTGTTAGTTATTTTTTTTTTAAATTAGCTGCTTAATAGTCTTACCACTAACGAATAAAGGTTGGATTGCTATGTGTATATCGAATCATTCTTGAATAAATATTAGCCTTTAGGGTTCCTTTTTCATGGGCCCTATTTTTTTTGGAAGGGAGGGTTCAATTTGTCCCTGTTGCTTGTTTGAAAAAGAAGCAATTAATTACCAGATTTGCAATGGTAGTTTCAAGGTTGCAATTTAAAAAAAAACGATGGTTGATGTCGTATATAGCTAATCAGAGAAACTTTCAGGGTTGTCATCTGTCCAGCTCTAGTTGATGCAATATCCTTATTGTAGAGTCTCATTTGAATAGCAATTACTGTTCTGTGGTTAAGTTTTTCACTTAATAAAGTTGCCGAAAACGTTCCAAATGAACTTTATTTTTTTCCTGTTTAAAGCAGTGAAAGTTCGGCCCTTTTTCTAGATCAGTATACATAAACCACCATACACAAATGAACATAGACGCTATTCATAATTATTCACCCTTCGCCCTTTATCCTTGAACTTAGCCTTGGTTTTCACTCTCTTTTTTTTCCCCACCCCTTTCAACCCTTTCATCATGAATTTCTGAATACATTATACGGAAGATCAGAATCTCAGATATAATCGGATTTTCGTCACTTCTTGTCACCCCCAGGGCCTTATGCGAATGACTCTCGCACTTGCATAGATATCAGGAAGATAAGGGCACTTCTGTAGATATCAGGCAGATAAGGGCGCTTCCATAGGTATCAGGAAGATAAGGATTAGGTTATCAGCTCGTCTTTAGACTTTCTTTTGATGCTAATTGATTTTTTTTTATTTCTGCCCTGGGAATGAGGCTGCTATAGTATACTCACATCACCCGTGCATCTAATGTCTAGGCCAGTCCCTTACGAAGCTCCTGATTGGCTGTTGATAAGCCAATCACAGGGCTGTAAACTCTAACTCTCTCTCGAGAGAGTCCACATAGGCAGGATGTATGTATGTTCCACCTCTCCTGAGGGATACGTCTTTCAAAAGTATCCCTCAGGAAAGGTGGTAAAACGTACATCCTGCCCATGTGAACTCTCGAGAGAGACTGAGAATTTCCAGTCCTGTGATTGGCTTATCAACAGCCAATCAAGAGCGTCGTAAGGGACTGGCCTAGACATCAGATGCACGGGTGATGCGAATCTACTATAGCTCCACACCTTTATCATAACCGCAACAGATGCTGATACCCATTTGCACTCGAGAACCGCACTCACTTCGGCTGATTGGACGTTCTAAAAGTTTGCGTGTGTGTGTGTGTCTGTATTTGAGAACAGCATTCTTTCCAGAATTCTCACAATTCTCGAAAAAGCCCTAAAACGAGTCGAAATAGCATTGCGGTAGAATCCAGTTTCATTTCGGTAAGAGGCTTAGACATCAAAGTATTGCTTTTCTCTTTCTGCCGATGCATTGCCTTCAGACACGACATTTCCTACGCACTGTTCCCTCTCGAGTTTTACTTGGTTGCCCAGTGGTGCGTTTTATAATCTCTCTCTCTCTCTCTCTCTCTCTCTCTCTCTCTCTCTTCTTGGCTCTGGGATCTTCGAATTCAGTAGGTTGTTGGTGGGATATGCTTACTTTTACTTTATTTATTTACCTCGCGTGGGTTTTGTTAACAGGTGTTTTTTTTTATGATTTTTTATGATGCACATCCATGGGCATGTGTATCATAAAAAAAGGAGCATTGATTGATAAATGCCCATGGATGTGTATCATAAAAAAAGGAGCATTTATTTATACATGCCCATGGCTGTGTATCCTAAAAAAATGAGCTTTTGTTGATACATGCCTATGGATGTGTATCATAAAAAGGGAGCATTTATTGTGTCAAGTATCGTCTTGCTTTACTAGAGAGAAATATAAGTAGAATTTGTTGAAATTTTACTCCTTTTTGAAAGGGGGAGATCGGAAAATGGATATATCAGTCAGTTAACTTAGTCGCGTTAATTTCTTTTCGTCAGTAACAGCACAAAGTTCGTTCACATTTGGAATATATATACAGTCGTCGTCGTTACATTTTGGTGGTAGTACTTCAAGACTCAGAAAGTCTACGACGGTATTTACGGGGAGGGGGGGGGGGGGGGGGGGGGGGGGGGGGGGGGGGGGGGGGGGGGGGGTGGGGGGGGGGGGGGGGGGGGGGGGGGGGGGGGGGGGGGGGGGGGGTGTGGGGGGGGGGGAGGGGGGGGGGGGGGGGGGGGGGGGGGGGGGGGGGTCGGACGTTCAGAAATGCACTGTCGCAGGGATGGCTACGCTGGCTTTGAAAAAATGCCGGTGATTGTGTTGAATATCATCCAGTGAATCTATTATTAATGTATTAATCTATTAATCTGTGTATTAATCCTGCTATAGTTGTAGAGCGATCAAATGAAAGTGTGTAGTTACCGGTTAAAATGTTAACTACATAAAATATAAAAAAACAAAAAATTAAATTTTTGTCAACAGTCGATGCCGAAGTAACTCCAGGACTCATGCAGAAGAGTGTGCTACTAGAAACAGCGCACATAGGGAGAAAATTGGTGTACTCTTAAGAAGGCAGGATGCAACCCGGAATCCCACATCATGAAAACTAAACGCCTCAGTGGCGTGGTCGGTATGGTGTTTGCTTACCACTTCGGTGGTCGCGAGTTCGATTCTCGTGCATTATATTGAGGTGTGAGAGATGTGTAGTATTTCTGGTGATAGAAGTTCACTCTCGACGTGGTTCGGAAGTCACGTAAAGCCATTGGTCCCGTTGCTGAATAATCGCTGGTTCCATGCAACGTAAAAACTCCATACAAACAAACAAACACCATAAAAGTTGACCAGTCAAATAGGATGACTGTGATATGAAAAAAAAAATATATGTATATGTTTTGCAGAGTTATTTCATCCTTGATCCACCAATTAAAGAATGAATGAGGCAGGGGCTATCATTCTTCCTTTTTCTCTTGGACTTCGTCCAATTTACCGTCTGTAAAAGTTCTATGCATATTACTCTGCTCGAATTCAACGTTCGTCAAAAATTGCACGTAAAACTCTGTTCAATTTAATACCGAAGCGAGAGCGCTCCAGACCCGACTCTGTTGAACGAGCGACTTGATTTTTCTTTTTTAACGCATAGCTGAAAGAGGCTTTCGAATGAGGGTGGAAAATTAATATTAGCTCCGAATTCAACTCGTATCGCGCTCGCTCTTCATGTAAATGCTTTAGAAGCGTTTGAACTGCCCATAGAAACTTGCGAATAAAACTTAACAGACCTTAACAGACTACCATATCATTCAAAGAATACAAGTTGATGGGCTACTGCCTTATGTTTACATGTTCGTAAGGTATAGCTGTTGTATTAACAGGGTAATAGTTTTCTCTAGCTCTTAAAAGATTACATATCGATTCACAGGCCATGGCGTTTGAAATAAAAGGTAACCTTTACAAATATTTAACTTCTACTTGAAATGTAATAAAATTTTCAAAACTTATTATATATATATATATATATGTATGTATAGATATATATATATATATATATATATATATATATATATTATTTTTTTAATATATATGTGTGTGTGTGTGTGTGTGTGTGTGTGTGTGTGTGTGTGTGTGTGCCTTACTTACGTTTCAATATATTTTATATATCAGTGCCTTATTTGCGCTTCAGTATATTTAAAAAACAACTTTCTTTATAACAGCTGTTTAAAAAAATCAGATATAGTCTAAAGGGAGTTTTAAAAAGTCATGGGAAACAGTTATTTTTTTTAATTGCCTAATAAAATAATATTGATGTCTTAATGCTGTAATGGGGCAAATTGAATGTTCTTTTTTTTTTAAACTTAACATGCCAGGAGTAATGACAGTTCTTCAAGAATTATTACCTCGCGTATTCCGTGTAGCCATTCTCTCTCTCTCTCTCTGTCTCTCTTCTCTCTCTCTCTCTCTCTCTCTCTCTCCAGAAACCACTCAGTGAAAATTTTTATTTTTCTAGAAAAACCTAGAAATAGAAACTTTTTCGTACGTAATTAAATAATCAAGAAGTCAAACAGAGTTTGAGGGCACTTGGATTTTAAACGCACCCTCAAAAACTCTCAACCATAACAAAGACAAACACATACCTGTGTAAACAAGGAATTGTTTGTCTTGCTCTTCAGACAGCGAGAGAATTATATTTTTCATTCATATCCTTCCCCGAGACTATGTAAAGACGAGTTTAAAACCTAGGATATGCCTCCCAAAAAAATCTTAAAATTTTTTTCCATTATGTTTTAATCGTTACCGTGTCTATGCATTGATCCGCTAGAACGCTAACTGAGAGAAACGGATAAAAGAGCAACGTAAAATAAATGAATAATTCTTTATGTCAAGTATAGCTCCAATGAGCCTTCCGGTGGTATGGGTTACTGGTGAATGGTTGTTCGTATTCCGTTCGTGCTGCGATGTAATCTATACCAACATCTCTTAAATCACTTTTGCTCTTGGTTTTGAACATACTGTTTGTGTTATTTGTTCTTAGTTGTAATTCTACGTCCTTTTCCTTCTATGTTTAATAATAATAATAATAATAATAATAATAATAATAATAATAATAATAATAATATACTTAGGAAGCTGACCCTCTCTCAAGCATACTTTATTAAAAGTAATGGCTACTTAAACAGGCTAGTAGAGCGCCTATAGAGGTCATGGTCAAATACAGGGTCAAAATAGGAGTATATATATATTTGAATTTTACAGATAAACTATGATACCATAGTCATCAAAGTCATCAACGATTCTCTCTCTCTCTTAAAGCGAGCTTTCATCTGGAGCTGCCAGACATACTCGGGCTGGGAAGCTAAGGGTGGACTGATCTTGGTGTTGTTGTTGTTGTTGGAGATTAAGCCAGCCTTGTGCTGGCACGGGCTCTTGCTCCTAGAGCAGCCCGTACTTGCGGTGTCCTTCTTCCTTATATCTGTGGTTGACAGCAGGGGGTCTGCCCCATCCTTGTCTTCTATTGGCTGGTGGCGGGGAGTCTTCGTTTTCTTTGGTTGCCTGAGCCAGGTCTCAAGCCACTTTCTTCGAGCCGATGGTTGCGTTGCAGCATATCCTGCAGCCGCCTGGACCTCCTGAGCGGCGCTGTAACGTTGATGGGCGTTGCGCTACGCTGTGGGACGTCACGGCTAATTTGATTTCCATCGGCTGCAGGAGTACCTCGTTCGGGGGCGTTGTCTTCCGTGGAGTTGTCGTGATCGGTGGTGTCATTGTTGGTGGCAGGTCTTCTCATACTCGTAGGGAGGAGAAATTCTTCCTGCGTCGTATTCAGTGTAGGTTTTATTTGTTGGGTGAGAGCACCTCCAGCAGGGGCGCAACCGATGGGCATCAGGAGCCTTCCCGATGATTTTCGTGTTCTTTATGATGAGATCCCGGGAGATGGCCTCCTGATGTTTGGTGCGGGCGTGATTCTTGATAGCCCCTCTTGGGCGTGGCCCGGGGAGCCTCTCCGACAGCGCATGGTAGTCCATACCTACGTAGGCGCCGCTGCATTCGCGGACTGGGCATGTATACAGGTACACTACATGCGTCTGCTTCAGGGGTTTTCGTACCTGTGGAGAGGGGTTATTTTTCATTATAAGATCGCGCGTCCTCCGATTCTGGTAATATATGATTAAGTCGATATTCTTGGTGTCGTCAGTCGGGGATACATTTTCAGAAATAATTTTCTTAATTGAGTCCTCATCTTCACGGTAATGGGAACTCATGAGGGCTTTGTAGTACAGCTTGATATTATCCTGGGGGCGGGGCTGCGGGCTCTCACTACCGTACCATTTCTCCAGGGCTGTGCGGACTTCCTTGCTGATTAATTTATTTGAGTACCCGTTATTCACAAGTACTTGGGAGGCGCGGTCGAGTTCCTGGTGAATGTCCTGCCAGGTCGAGCAGTGGGAGAGGGCCCTCCTGACGAAGGCCCTGACGGTGGTGCTTTGAATCTGGCGGGGTACTCGCTGTCTCCGTGAGGCAAAGTCCTAAATTGGTCTTCTTTGTGTAGACTGAAGTACGGAGACCGTCTTCCGTCTTGCTTACAAGGACGTCGAGGAAGGGGAGCCGATCGTCGGAGCTGTGTTCGACTGTGTAATTCAGCACTACACTGCCCCTGAAAATGCTTGACGGAGGGCTTCTACCTCATCCTCGGCGTCGACTTGAACAAAGATGTCGTCGATATAACGTCCATATCAGCGGGGTTACTGCATCCTGGGGAAGACCCGTTCCTCAGTAATATATGTAATATATATATATATATATATATATATATATATATATATATAATATATATATATATATATATATATATATATATATATATATATCTATATATATATATATACATTCAAATTCACACACTATGACGTTGACTATACATTATATCAGATGGGGTAATAAAAGAATAAGATTTCTGAGTTAATTGTGTCGTTCATACTCGATGTTATATGATTTTTAATGTGTAAGTGTGTGTCTGTGTATCTGTGTAAGTGTGTTGTCGTGTCACCTAACCGATCAATACTCCGAGAATAATCCAGTGACACAGATCATTAGATAGCTGTTAAACTCAAGTAATGGTTACTGTTACTGAAATACTCTTAAATCTGAAGAGGTTAGAGAAAGCTTGAGAACGTATAGTAATGGAGTGTGATTATTTATATAGCGCTGTGTAAAAAGCTTTCGAACCCTCTCCTGGTTTTTATATTCATTTCTAACTAGACTGAATATGAACCCAGCAAAAGGTTCGAAAAGCTTTTTGTAGCTCTTGTATAAATAATCACATTCCACTATTATTATTACTCTGGACCTTCAATAAATAATAATAATAATAATAATAATAATAATAATAATAATAATAATAATAATAATAATAATAATAATAATAATAATAAAATAATAATAATATACTCATTTTCTGATATTATATGTCTCCAAGCTTTCTCTAACCTCTTGAGATTTAAGAGTATTTCGGAGAAATTTAAGAGAATATATTATTTAAGGGAATATATTATTCTCAACCTTCAGTCATATTCCAAATACATTTCCTCTTCGCCATCCCTGTGCTATCAGACTGAAGTGAAGTCAGAGTGACTTAGAAATAGATTTTCCTGGCAATTCTATTTTCTTAGTAATTATATGGAGTTCAGTGAGTGATAACCCTCTTCTCATTACATGCATGTCAAAGGAAGATGTTGATACCATTTAGCAGGTAGTAATGACAGTGCTATATCCAGAAGTCATTAGGAAAGTTTGCAGGTCTCTCCTAATGGCGAACAACAAATTAATTACTGCACATATGACTGCAAAGGGGCAGCAGAGCAATTGCACTCAGATTCAGTTATTTCTGTAAAAATACTGCACCACATCTATCTCAATAATAAGCAGCACAGGATAGATTGCTTTCTGAATGCAGTCTTGTGATGTAGAGCTATGGATATCTTTTCAAACTGCGAATACTGAGGTGATATTTACTCCGTCAAGTGTTAAAAATATTTATGCTTTACCTTCATTCTGTTTTATAAACATAATAGCATTGATTTTTTGTATCCACAGAATGGTTAATATGTCTGTCTACTGAATCTTGTAAAATAGAGTCACAATTCAACAATAAAAAAACAAAAGTAAAACATACAGCTGAAACCACATTATAACTAGTACTGCATTTACAGTTGTTAATAGATTTTTCGGCATATAATAACAAACCACTTCCCAAAGAGTGAATGTGAATTTTATTAATCTAGAGACAATTAAAAATCTAGTCTATTTGGGGGGATGTAATATTCACCTGACAGAGAGGCTCTCACGACCTCCCTTTTGGAAAGAAGGGTATTTGTCTTCTTTACGAAAAAAAAATAAAGAAGAAGGCAAGACAATTTTTCAGTGAAGGTCCCTGAATGACAAACATTAGGCGAAGAATGCAGATTAAAAAATGGCTGAGTGATGCTCGTGATCACAAGCCACTCCCTTGGGAAGAGACGCAGCTGAGAGAAGGTTTTATTTATTTTTTTTTTTTTTTTAACTCTCCAAGTCTGACCTAAATTTTTCTGTGTCAATCATCTTGAAGAGGAGTCGTGGTGCCTTCGGGAATTTTTTCTTTCAATTCTTATTTTGCTCTCGACAAGAAACCATCATGAAGGTTTGCGTAGTGTTTATTTGCACTATGAATGAAGTCATCTTATACAGTTACAATGAGCCTGAGTATGTGGCCGCTTGGTCTGGTCAGAGCTCTTCCTTTCCGTAGTGAAAGGTGAATTAGTTTACATTAAACGTTTTGCAGGTACTTAATTAATACGCCCTATTTTTGGAATCGACCAAAATCAGCGTTTCGAAAGTGTGACGCAACACCTTAATGTGATGGAAGAATCATGAAGAAAATTCATCCCTCGGAGAACTGAATTCCTCAAAAAAAAAAAAAAAAAAAAAAAAAAAAAAAAAAAAAAAAAAAAAAAAAAAAAAAAAAAAATGCAAAGATCGCTTCCTATTCATCAACGTGAATGAACTTCGGGAATTTTTTTTTTTTCAACTGACGCAGACAAAGTCATTCACTCAAGTCATGCAGACAGTCAGGTCACTACACATCGCCGGTTGAATTGCCAATACGAGTTCCAATTCTTTGCCAATCTAAAGCTTTTAACCATTTTCATATTATATCTTATTTTTGTTCCGTCTCGATCGTGAACTTTGAACGGACATTATTTTTATGTCATAAATTTTAGTATATATGACATGCTTGAATGTTATTGATAGTCCTTCACAATATTCAATTTCTATTCGTTAAGAACTTGAATATCAATCGTTAGGTAGCATTAACATGTTAAATTTAGCAAGCTCCACCTTCAAGAAGAGGAATTAACGTGCCCCCTCCCACGTAGGGTAAGATAAGAGAGAGTCAGCTCCACTAATCCTGATCCGGGCGGAGATCAGGAACATACACCACTACTCAATTCTCTCTCTCTCTCTCTCTCTCTCTCTCTCTCTCTCTCTCTCTCTCTCTCTCTCTCGTTATTGTCATTGTACTCTGATTATTTTCTCTGTTATGTTTGTACTCTACCCTATCTAATAATATATCTCTTAGCTATCATTACATTTGAGAAAATAAACAAATAGAAAATCGCTCTTATGAAATGTCCGTTGAAATATCGAAGGTATAAATAAACGCACTTGAGAAAGAAAAAAGGACAAATATAAAAATTAAACATGAGAATTGTAATGGACAAATGGTACCGCATGTTCATAATAATGATGTTCAGACAAGGAGATTGAAGGGTACCGATCGCGGGTGAAACAGATTTCGCGGCCTTCATTATGAAGGGTTCTTTGATAATTCTGGGGAAAATGGAAGCAATAAAAGGGGTACAAAAGGGTGTCGATACGAGAGGGGACTTAATGAACTGAAATATAAGAAAGGGAGGGTGGTCGCTGAATACCTTCCGCAAAACTCCACTCTTTTATTTCCTGAATAAAACCAAAGTTGGTGAAGGAATCCACGCGGAAATGTGCGAAAGAATTTTTCTTCCAAGTGCTGTATGCATGTACGATCGTAAACATGATGGATGCATATAACTGGTGAGCTGTTTTGGAATACGTGCTACTTTCCACATACACTTTACAACGATGAATAGAGTTAAGTGCGAGTAAATTACTTCCATCCCAATTAACACCATATCCTTGAGGTAAGTGGATTATGCCATTTGATAAAAAAAATGTAACAGTATAAACCTTTCTGTAATTACAGTTTTCACTTTTCGTAACTGGATATACTTAAAATTAGTATATCATATGCGCCTGAATTCCCATGGTTGAACCAGTTCCTATATATCAGCATTAATTATCTAACACAAAATTAAAGCTACAATGACATACACTGGTAGAACTGGTAAGGTTTATTGAGGATAAATTACCACATATATATACTGTTGGAACGAGTTTGTATATATGCACATGAACCTACTCCGTTTTCTGTTAACATTATTTCCAATCTTGGCGATGAAGTAACATTACTGCAAAGGCGTTTAATGAAATATAATTTACATGATATTTAAAGGCAAACGTAGTGATATTTCTGACTTGATAATTATACACAAGTTATGAAGTGATATT
>NC_087204.1:9622561-9625061 GCF_015104395.2 Macrobrachium nipponense
CAGAATCTCAAAGTTGCAGTCATGAAAATGGACTGGGGTTTATTCCCCTAACAATAATGCTCTCAGTGATCAATGGCTGGAATATATATGCCTGAGGCGATGCCATTATTTTAGAGATATAAATGACTACAACCTTTAAGAATACCCGGTATGTAATTCCATGCTCTTGATTTGAAGATAATAGGTATATCCTTAAAAGGGTGTGAGGTCCTTCATTATCGACGCATGGTCTTCATTTTCTTCATTTTTTATCGTTACTATTGTCAAGAGTGTTTACCAGTTTCATTCAGAAATTTTATACTATACATATTATATATATAATATATATATATATATATATATATATATATATAATATATATATATATATATCTATATATATAATATATTATGTCTGAATGGTTACATCATCTCCAGCAATAATGAATTAAAGTTTTTTTCTTGATAAATCAAACATGTTATTTATTTTCAATTCTTTTAGGATACTGTTAATATAATTTATTGTAGGCATAGCTACCCGAATTATTCCTGCACTGCAACAGTGAAACATGACATACTTTTCAAAAGGGTTACAAACATATGAGAGGACAATTCCAAGTCATAAAATTCCATTTAAAGAATCTACTTAATCCAGTACGTATTTCGCATGTACTACCATTTGAAGATTTAAAGCATTGCATTTCCATTTAACAGAATTTTAAGCATTCCCTCAATTCATTATTGTTATGTGAAATGAAGCTCTCATTGATTCACGCCCTCCCCCCCTCCACATCCCTCCTCCAACTTCTGCTTCTCCAACCTCGCTTCTCCATCCTCAGTCACTCCTGACAAAATGCTAGGAATCGCCGTGGCCAAACAGTAGTTAATTTTTTATGTTGTTCTTCAGTTGATTTACGACTTTCCAAGTGACTGCCATCGTCATTTATTTCCTGGGACTCCAGATAGTAGGAGGTGGATTTCAAAATAAATGAGGTTGGGGGGGAAAACAATGACAATGACAATGACTGTAATAGTGAGTACACTCATGGCGCAAATTGTCGATGGTTTCGATGAACGCTACACATCAAGTGCCTCATAAGTTAAAATGCGTAAACACTTTGCATAACATTACTTCGTCATTGATACGACAGCTGAATGACACGGCCAATTATTTACAAATAAAACTACAGTGTATAATCAAGCTTACCTCATCGAATACCTGGTTGTCTGTTCGATACATAGAGCCTCATATTACAATAATCTAATAGGAAAGGTGTTGGTATTGATTCTTTCTCGAGAATGTTACGCAAAGTCACCCAGCATTACTGTTCAAGATGCAGACAGAGTCTAAACTTCGTAATAATTGCTCAAACAACCCAAGAGACCACTTTAGAAAGGAATGCACGTTCTTGGTAGTCAGTAAATTGCCCCCTTGCTCGATGACGTCACCCAAACATTCTGAGAGGGTGCTCAGTCACACAATTACATTTAAACTTGGTGTTTCGCGTCGCTCATTATGAGCTTTAGTGTCCATTTTGCGTGGTTTACGTGCCGTCCGCCAGGTGAGTGTTTCTTAGTGAACTTAACGGTGGAAGCAGGACGTATCCCACGATGGTAGTCAGGTAGGTGATTGTAGTATGCTTTTGATAATTTTTTTAAGTTTTTCAATTCCCCCATTCGACTTTTCTACGTATGAGTAAAGTACCTCGTTGGACGAGTGGATTACTTGCTCGCCTACCGATTCGGTAGTCCCGAGTTCGATTCCCCCGCTCTGCCAACGTGGAATCAGAGGAATTTGTTTCTGGGGATTAGGAATTGATTTCTTGATGTAATGTGGTTGGGATCCCACTATAAGCTGTATGTACCGTTGCTAGATAACCAATTGGTTCCTAGCCATATAAAGTTATCTAATACCCTCGGGCCAGCCCTAGGAGAGCTGTTAATCAGCTCAGAGGTCTGGTTAAAGTAAGATATACTTAACTTTACCTATGAGTAGTATAGTAATGTTCTCTAATTTCACGAAAGAATTGCAAATCTTAGTAACTGGCCAAATGGTTTTTTTAAAGATTAGGCTAATTACAATATTGTAGTAAAAAGTTGAGTATATCTTAGTTTAACCAGGCCACTGAGTTGATTAACAGCTCTCCTACGGCTAGCCCGAAGGGTCGGACATCTTTACGTGGCTAGGAACCAGTTGGCCACCTAGCAACGGTGACCTACGGCTTATTGTGGTATACGAACCACAATCTATCACCAAAAATAAATTCCTCTAATTCCCCGTTAGCCGAGACTCGAAATTCGGACCACCGAAAACCAATCGTCCAACGAGAAATTACAATATTGCAGTAGATTGTTGAGAAATGATAAGGGTATGGGTAATGATGAAAATGAGGTAACAGTTCCTTTTCCTTTCATCATCGTGTTTCTTTCTGTTCCTCTTCTTCTTCTCGTTCTTCGTCTTCATGTGCTCGGTCAGAACTCCCAGGCCGAGGCGGAAGAAGTATAATCCCGTCGGTATCTAA
>NC_087204.1:9630061-9676594 GCF_015104395.2 Macrobrachium nipponense
TATGCTTCCCGGTTATCACCAGATAGATTCAGATTGACCTGAGTGTTCCTGATTCTTTGGAATTCACTAGAATAGTTTTTTGGGCTAGAAATGTTGGAGAAATATTGACCCAATGACTCAGCTACATCTGATGGGTTTGTAATGAGGTTATTTCCTACTCTCAAAGAGGGAGTTTTGGGTGGCACAAACTTCCCTGCTAGTTTTCGTACCTTTTTCCATACAAAAGTCGATGGTGTTTTAGAGTTAATTCCATTTATATAATAAATCCAAGAGTCTTTCTTGGCACGACGGAAGGATCAGCGTTGTTTTGCCATGGCTCGCTGATATATTGTTTTAGAAGTGGATGTGCCACTTGATTTGTATTTCTTGTAGGATCTTCTAGTAATTTTTCTTAAGGTGGTACACTTTTTGTCCCACCATGGAACTGTTGGTCTCCTTGGCTTTCCAGTAGTTTTTGGTATAGAGGCTTCTGCACTGGCTAATACAGTGTTTGTCCAATACTCATATGCTTCAATATGGTTGTTAAAGGATTCAAATGGTTTATCTAGATGGATATCCTTTTTATACTTATCCCAATCAGCTTCCAATTGCTTCCATTTCTGTGGCATTTCTGTAGGGACATTTCTGGTAAACTTTAAAAGAATGGGATAGTGATCACTGCCATTTAAAAATTCATTTACTGACCAAATAAAATCTAAAGCTATTGCAGAGGAACATATACTCAGATCAACAGCAGAGTAAGAATTAAAATATATATTATGATAAGTCATAGTACCATCATTTAAAAGCACAATATCATTATTATTAATAATGTCTTCTATAATTTTACCTTCATTATCTGAAGTATGCCCTCCCCATAACGGATTATGGGCATTAAAATCACCAAGAATAAAAAATGGCTGTGGCAGTTGATCAATTAATGATTGGATATCAGCATTTGTGAAGTTTGATCTAGGAGGCAGGTAGATGGAACACAGTAATCTGCTTGTCTAATGTGATCTTAAGAGCAACAGCCTGTAAATGTGTACTGAGGGCTACAGGCAAGCATTCCAGTGATTTGCTCACGATAATAGCTGCTCCTCCATATGCTCTATCACCCACTGGAGGGGTGGACGTGAAGATCTCATAATTAAGTCCAGGATTGAACTTCTCTGGACCTAATTGAGTTTCCTGCAGGCAACTTACTCCAGGATTAGTTCCTCTTAGGAGGACCTTTAGATTTTCAGCACGAGAACGCAATCCTTTACAGTTCCATTGTAGGATGTTGAATAAAGCCATCACAAATCCGATTTGGAAGCCTTTCTTTTTTCCTCTTTAGGAGGAGGGTGAACATCTACCGTTGTAATCTGTGCAACCTCTTTAACTTGGTGGTTGTGTTCCATTGAAATACTTGCTTCACTTGAGGAAAGCACACTATAGCTGTTAAATATCGAAGCATGCTTATTTGGAGTATAATGGGGAGAACCTGAAGGAGTCCTTCCTCTCTTGGGGTTCCTTATTTATTGCTGACAGTTCATCTTTGTATGCTTCACAGTTTTTATCATTAGCCTTATAGTTCAGCTGACAATTACAACAATTTGGTGTTTCAGAACAAATACCATGGTCAGGGGCAGAGCAATTTATGCAAACTTTTGTGTTCCTACATACTTTTGATGAATGACCAAACTTGAATCAGTTGAAACATTGAATAGGTTTCGGGAGGAAGGGTCTTATTCGCGCTCTTTCATTTTCAATGATTACATGGGATGAAACGTTAGGGTCTTCAAAGGTCAAAATTATCATATTAACAATGGGTGTCTTTTTTACTTTCCACACTGTCAATGGGCTCATTTCAAGGATCTCACTTTCTGTGAACTCATATAAATCTTTGTCAAAAATGACACCTCGGCCATAACTAAAATTCAGGTGGGGTCTGATTTCTTTCATCATATCATGCCCAGAAGGATTAATTGCAGATAGCATTTGTGCTTGCGTTTTTTATTTAGCATGTATTAGCACTGTACGTTTTCCAAATCTAGATATATCTCCACTATTTATTCCTTCCACATTTTTCTGGAGATACCTGCAGAACTTATAATAATTGTAAGTTTCCTCCTTCGCTGTTGCAACTAGCAACTTGGGAGGTTTGGGAGTTCTGGATGGATTATTACCCTCTGTTTTCTGATGTATATCTTGAACCCATTCAGATGGTACATAGCTATCTAAATTTGTGGGTACTTTATCTGTCAAAGCTCCCTCTATAATACACTGATTTATTTGAACTGTATTGATATTACTACTAATCTTAATGGGATCTTCATATTTATCTAAAGTAATCCATGCTTCCCATTTTGATGTGACTTCAAGGAAATTCATCCTTATTTCAATTATAGTTCCAAAGGAACGGAAGGTTGTCAAAATAATGTCATAGTCGCACTGCACTGGTATGCCCACGACATGTAGCACTCGCAAGTTTTTCACATTAGATAGTTTTCCAACACAATGTTTCGTAGAGCTACCATCGTGCTCTTGATGAATTGAAATTTCCTGGGGGTGGTCCAAGTCCTTGTCCATAGTCGTCATCTGCGCCAAAGCATCAAAAGGTCCAGGGGTACTCGAATCCTTATATTTATTTGTCATAAAGATTAGAGGGGGTAAAAAAAATAAAAAAAAATTTAAACTTTAAAACCTTAAAAAAATATCATCAGCCTTTCTTGGAGTTTATTCCGCCACCAATGGCACAAGTGAAAACCGAATCCCAAATGTCCGCATCCCTACCCTACCCCATTGGGGATGGCATAACATGATTAGAGTGGCTCAAGTGTAGGCCAAACCCGCTTGATAGGACTGAGAGTATTACAAGAATACAATCATCCCCACCCCAATCATGTTATGGGCAAACCGGATAGAATGCCGAGAGTCCTAACCCAGAACCAGACCCCCCTGGAACCCGTGGTCCAGCTCTAAAGAATAGTTCCGCCTGATCTCTCAAGTCCGAACACTATCGGGCAGTTGATGATCCTACCACAGTTCCCACTATTTAGTTTTGGATATAAACCCAGTCCCAGCTATGATATCTTTTCTTATTTTCATGTCTAATAAATTTTACAAAGGTGGAAAATTCCACAACAATTAATCCAAATTATACGATGATCTATGGGACTTAAAGGAGGAGGAAGAAGAAGGATGAAAAGTTTTAGTAAAAGGAAAAGAGCTTACTTATTTAGTTGGATCAACAGCTGGGCACCAAGGCCCAGCGAAAAAGTAGTTCCCACTAGGCATCAGGGCCCAGCTGCTGAACCCTAAGCCCCCCATCCTCGGCAAGGCTTCAGCATCTGGGGGAGAGAGAGAGAGAGAGAGAAATTTGGGAAGTTGACGAGGTCACGACACTCCATGCCTGACGATCCAATTGTAAATACATAGAATTTTTTTCATGGAATTGTTATAAATATGAAAATTCCATAATATTTGTGATGTTTCATTTTGGCAAGGTAATTTTTTTGGTTAACTAAAGTCATAACATTATTTATGGCACTGAATCGTTATTATTATTATTATTGTTAAGAAATTCACAGTTTCGTGAAAACAAATTGTTAAAAAATATCCACAATTATATAATCAAAATATATTTCTTTGCAAAAATATATAACAAAAGCTTTCGAACACCTGAACGGTGTTCCTCCTCAGGGAACGTTAAAATGTAATGAAGAGGATAGTTTCCTCCCGAAGAACATCCAAAAAGGTAGGCGGAGCGAGAAAATAACAGCCCATCATCGAAGTGCTGGTTCGTGTATTAGGTAATCCCGAACTCAACAAGCAGTTGCACCAACCTCCTCTATCTCCGAACTTGTGAAATTGCTCCTGCTTGCACTGCATAGGTGCCATAGTCGGAAACATCCATAGGGACGTCGGCTATCTGGAGAGAGAGGGGAAGAGGAAGCAGAGCATCAGGGTTCACATGGTCAACTTCAGTTTTAAAATTAAAATCTTTTAAGTATTGCCTGGCAATGAAGCTGTTTATAAAAGGGTCTTCATTAGTAAACGACCTATTATCCTCAAAAGATATTCCCATGTTTATACCGGCGCCTTCAACTAATCTTCTCACGTGAGAATCGTCGCTTTTAAAAATAATTTGTGCACCACCCCAATTGATTCTGTGGTCTAAATTAAAACTATAAGCCACCAAAGCGCTTCCCTGTGCATGAAGATCATAGGCTCTTCTGCGTTCCCTTAATCTTACCTCTAATCCCCTACCACTTTCCCCGTAGTAACAACCACTGCAATCATGACATGGAACCTTGTAAACACCGTTATTTCTCTTGGTACTGTTATTGTTTTTTGTAAGAGCTTTTGCCAAAGTGTTTTTGTAGGTATAAACAATTTCTATGTCCTTTTGGTGCTTATTTATATACTCACCTACTTTTGAGATTTCATCGTGAAAGGGCAATGATACACGTTTCTTGTCTTTTACTTCCTTATTATCTTGACCAATGTAAAACTTCTTTTTATTTAGCTTGGCTCATGGCGGTCATGGCGTCTAATACTTTATGCTTGGCCTAATTGGCGTCAGTAATAAAATGTTCTGGGTACTTTAAGGACCTAAAAGTGTCTACAACATGTTTGAGTTCTCCGTCCAGAAATGCGGGGTCGCCTATACGAAGGGCCCTTAAAACAAAACTCATAATAACATTCCTTTTAACTTGTTGTGAGTGGTGGGAACAATAATGAATGTAATTTTCTTTGTTGGTAGCTTTTCTTAAAACTGAAAATTTGAAAGAGTTACTGTTTACATCCCTATGAATTAAAACATCTAAGAAAGAAATCTTACCATCAACCTCTTTTTCAACTGTAAACTTTATCGAATCGACAACGTTGTTGGCACTATTCAGTAAACACTCTAAAGCTACGTCGTCGCCGTTAAAAACAATAAATATGTCTTCTACATCTCTCACACAGAGCAGGCTTACAGTTGGGGTAATATCTCTCTAATTTATCAACTTCTATGAACTCCATGCACAGGTTGGGTAAAACTGGTGACAATGGTGAACCCATGGAAACACCAGCCTTTTGTTGGAAGTATTCATCATTAAAAGTGAAAATGGTACAGCCAACACATATTCTAGCTATCTTTTAAACTCTCAACAAAAGCTAATTCCATTTGCGCGCGCGCGCCTGTGTGTGTGTGTGTGAGAGAGAGAGAGAGAGAGAGAGAGACATCAAAAGCCCTGGCAGTAAAATCTTAGCATCTCTTCATGGTAAAGTTTCTAGCCACCTGAAAGGGATAATTAGGTTTCAGAAGATGGTAAAAAAGTAAAACCTTTGATGCCAGAGGATGAAGAAAAGTGTAAACCTCAGAAGAAAAACAAAATGGGCGCCGGAATTGGAATAAGATCTTTGTGTAATCAGAGTTGATAACTTAGTCTGGAGTTGTATGTACATCTATCCAGAAAAGCAAAATCATGAAATGTCTCTCCGGCGAAGTTGTCTGTCATCTGAGCGGAATAATCAGGTTTTGGGGACAAAAGGGAGAGGGGGGGAGAGGCGACAAGAGTTCATCTGGGAATAGATGTTGGGCGAAAAAGTCGTCGAAGAAAGAGAAGATAAAATAGAACTTTGTCTCCGAGGCAATGAGATTTATTAAAAAAAAAAAAAAAAAAAAAAAGTGGAAACCAAAATCAACTTAGGGTCGTAAAATAATGAAATCTTAGCGCGCTGACGACAGTGTCCACAGCACTTGGAGTCTGCTTTTACTTCCTTCAAGAAAGAACAAAACATTTTCTTTTCATGTCCTCCTGTGCCTGTCCGTGCGTGCTTGTTATTAGATTACTGCAAGAAGGATTTAATATAGTAGTTGAAACTTGACTGATATATTTTATAGGCGATAACCTAATAAAAACTGGTGAATTATCATGATGGAAACCACCTAAAATTGAGGTCACCTAATGAGCGCGCCTGCCAAATTTCATCGAATTCCGTTCGACCATGGCTGAAAGCCTCACCAGCACTAGGTTATTAATTCCCCCCCACCCTCCTTTTTTGTGCCAGGGAAACTGAGAAATTGCTGACCGTATTTAACGTGACCAGTGACCCACACTATTCTGTTGATTTGAAAATGTGGATCTAGGTCCCCAAAAGTGTGCGAAATGCAGACGACCACTTTTGTAATCGTTTACACCAGTTTCTGTTTACATAGGATGGCCCCGTTCAAGGATGGCACTGTCAAACATACAATAATCACCTTCTTTCAAAGGATAAATGACAGAATTAATGTATATCGTGGAAAGTTTGCTTGAACGTTCGCGTATCCAAGTGAGAAATTGATCATCATAAAAATCTTACTTAGACGCTAAGGGGGCTATAAAGGAACATATTGCACGTAGAACGAAATAAAAATAAGAATTAAAGGGGAGTTATAACGGATGTTTCCAACGCCGTTGGTTATCATGACGGTGGACGTCATGAAGGGATATTGAGGCATTCCCATTATCTACTCCCCATTAAGAGGAGTCGTCAAGAATAATGTAGCTGCGTAAGAACCTTTGCCCAGACGAAAATAGCCGCTTTAAGAGCATATCTTATTAGGGTCTTCACGAGAGAGAGAGAGAGAGAGAGAGAGGGGGGGGTTGGGTTAGTTTCTGTTTTGAGAGAGAAACAAAAAACGTCCTTATGAAGCAAATAGGGATGCCAATAATATATAGATACGTGATAAAAACCACTAGAAAATGTAGTTTTTTTTATTTGTTTTTCGTTTATAGTAGCAGTTGTTTTATATATAGAGCATCATATATATATATATATATATATAATATATAATATATATATATATATATATATATATATATATATACATATGGATAGATAGACAGATTCGTGATGAAAACCACAAGATAAACCATTTTTTTGTAATAGCAGTTGCTTCATATTGAAGCATCCTCTAGTGACTTCTGGCTTCACTATTGGAATACACCTTTAGCTGTTCGCTTATGTAAATGCAAAATTACGTTCCTGATACCATTTACAAAAATCTCGAAAATATGAGGTCATGTAGCTTTCCACCTTTGGTGATTATGCGTTTCTTTGAAATCACAAATTATAATACAGATTATGTACAAATGCGCTGCGTCCTTTTCCTATGACCGCAATTATGATATATCGCTACATTAATATTGGGGGTTGCTTCCGCCAAGGAATATTTATTGAACTAACATCAGACTCAGACCAGTCACCGGTGAAAGATGATGGTATTTTTGGACTCACGGAAATATTTCTTCCACGTTTTCACTACCCTGCATGATTTCGTTTCAGTATCACATTTCTTGTCTGTGTTATTGAATTTTTTTCCTATAGTTCCAACTCCCGATCGCTACCTTTCACACAGTAATTAGAGGAGGTATGCTTCAAATGAATAAGAAATATTTTTGTTATGGCAGCAAGTATGTCTCGCATAACTAAGAAAAATATTTATCTTATGGCAGCTTCAGTCTTCTCTTCTATGACCATAACGACTTTCACACAATCCAAATGAAGACAGAATTCTATTCCACTAGCAGACATAACGCCCATTATAGTAAGATTTTCCGTTTTAATGACAGACGGATGGACAGACATAACGCCCATTATAGTTACTAGCAAACATATGCTTACAGAAATTATGTATGATAAATTCGTAAAGTAACAAAGTCTACGGGCACAACCAGCCCCATTTCACGGTACAACGAGCTCCGTTTCAGGGAACCCCTTCTCACCGGCACCCCCTTCGGAGGCGGGGAGGTAGGATGAAACCCCATCATAAACCATATTAGGGGTCCCCACTATAACCCTCCCAAGTTTCATGCCTATCGGACCAACCGTTTGGCCCTGGTTGAATGACAGACAGATGGACGGGGGAGACATAACGCCCATTATAGTTAAGATATTCAAGTTAAAAGAGGTGTCAATTTTGTACATTTCCATAATGGATGCAGTTTGTACTGTTGGAACCGTTATGGTAAAAGTTTAGCTCACTAAATAATCTCTCTCTCTCTCTCTCTCTCTCTCTCTCTCTCTCTCACTGGTCATTGCTCTCTCTTCTTTTTCGTCTCTCATGGATGTGCATACATGAATACCTTGTTGCTTCACAAACTCTGAACTCCACAAAAGTCAAGATTCATGTGATAGTCAATTTCATTTTATTTGGTAAATAGGTAGATTTTGTGCTGTACATCTAAGTCCAGTTTTACACTAATAATGTATTTCAAAAAGTTTTCATGCTTCATAGGTTTTTTTTCTTTTTTAGCTTTCATCCTCATTTTCCAAAAAATCTTCTTCATACATATTTTTACCAAAACCATATTTCAGTCTGCCAAAACTTACGTAAAAGAGAAACTTTTCTTTCAAAATCCACGTCTTATCTTTCTCATCTATAAATAGAAGCCCTGTGTATGTTAGGTCTGGTATCTGAGAGCAAGATTTACGTGAAAACTCTAAAGATATATATTTTTTAACTATGCACATGAATGTGAGAATTCTTTCGAAGTTCGTACTGTTTTTTTGTTTGTGAATGTAGAACCGTCAATAGGAGAGCAGGAGGAAAAAAATGTTTTTTTGTGGGGACTGTTGAACAATATACCTATCCATAATAGTATGCATTAACCTACAAATGTCCTTCAATATCCAATTCGCTATATCTGGGAATAAATATATTTCCTTAAATGTTAACCGATGGAGAATTTTTTAATTGGTAATAATTTCGTCCTCAGCTGGATTCGAACCAGCGCACATAGGAGAAATGAGGACTTCAGTGACTTTTCAGTGATATTACCGACTCGGCCAACAAATCAGTATCATCACTGAGGTCCTGATTCCTCCTCTGTGATAATAAATCTATAATAAATATGTGTAGGAGACTTGAATTAAGAAACACAATTTATGGGTTACAATCAGTGGTTCCCTGAAAGGGTCACAATCAGTGGTTCCCCAAAAGGGTCACAATCAGTGTTTCCCCCTAAAGAGTTACAATCAGTGGTTCCTGAAAGGGTAACAATCACTGGTTCCCAGACAGGGTTACAATCAGTGGTTTCCCAAAAGGGTTACAAGCAGTGGTTCCCTGAAAGGATTACAATCTGGTATTCCCTGAAAGGATTACAATCTGGTATTCCCTGAAAGGGTTACAATCAGTGGTTCCATGAAAGGGTTGCAATCAGAGGTTCCCCAAAAGGGTTACATTCGTGGGTTTACGAAAGGGTTACATGCAGTGGTTCCCCGAAGGAGCAGCAATCAGTGCTGCTCTGAAAGGGTAATAATCAATGGTTCCCCAATAGGGTTACAGTCAGTGGTTCCTCAAAAAGGTTACAATCAGCAGTTCTCTGGAAGTGTTACAATCAGTGGTTCCTTGGAAGTGTTACAATCAGTGGTTATTCAAAAAAGGTTACAATCAATGGTTGCCGAGAAGGGTTACAATCACTGGTTCCCCAAAAGGATTACAATCAGTGGTCTCCCCGAAAGGGTTACAACCAGTGGTTCCCCCAAAAGCGTTACAGTCACTGGTTCTAGGAAAGGGTTACAATCAGTGGTTCCCCAAAAGGCTTACAATCAGTAGTTCACCAAAAAGAGTTACAATCAGTGGTTTCCCGAAAGGGTTACAATGAATGGTTCCCTGAAAGGGTTACAAAAAAGGGTTAAAATCAGTGGTTCCCCGAAATTATTACAATCAGTCGTTCCCCGAAAGGGTTACATTCAGTGATTCCCTAAAGGGTTACACCCAGTGGTTTCCCCAAAGGGTTACAATCAGTGGTTCCCTGAAAGGGTAACAATCACTGGTTCCCCAGAAGAGTAACAATCAGTGGTTCCATAAAAGGTTACACGAAAGGGTTACAATCAGTGGTTCCCTAAAATGATTACAGTCAGTGGTTCCCCAAAATTATTACAATCAGTGGTTCCACAGAAGGGTTACAATCAGTGGTTCCATGAAAGGGTTACAATCAGTTGTTCCCCGGAAGGATTACAATCAGTGGTTCCATGAAAGGGTTACAATCAGTGGTTCCACGGAAGGGTTACACTCACTTCATCCATGAAAGGGTTACAATCAATGGTTCCCCCGAAAGGGTAACAGTCATTGGTTCCCCCGAAAGGATTACAATCAGTGGTTCCCCGAAAAATACGCCCAACCGATGGGGAGGGGTGTGTGGTTAATTTAAATTTTAAAGGGGGCCAATCCGAGAATGTTTAAACCAAGTTAATGGCCTCTTAGGCTTCCTCCACGTGAACGTAAGAATTGCATATCATCACAGATCGAAGTTTTGGACGATGGGCAAAACGCTGTCATAGAAGAACATGTATGCTCGTTACCATCTTTATAGTCTGCGCAGGCTCTAAAATTCTGTGGCAAGAATTTATTTTGCAATTTATTTGCATATAATCCCAGATTTTTTAAAGGCGTATATATGCCGTTTTTCGAATATGCTATCTACATGGAGTGAGACCTGAATTGAAAGTTAATTTAGATCACAAACTGATCAGACGAAAAAAACTGGATTTGCACGGCACTCGGAATCCGCTGCGTTAAGGAGTATTATTATTATTAAAAAATCCTCATAATAGCAACAACAACAACAATAATAACAATAATGGAGAAACAAATCCACCGTTATGTAAATGTACATATATTTAAATCTAAAACTTTAAGGATAGCTTTCGGGAATCTGTTGTTGTTGTTGTTGTTGTTGTTGTTGTTATTACTAACCTATGTTTATTTATCAAAACAAAAACTAATTATCAAAAATAATGTATGTGGTCTAAGTATATAATGCACTTTTCCGGTAACATAATATTGGTATAAAACACGTGTCTTTTTTAGAGATGTTAAGAGCTTATATTAAAGCTTAGATTGACAGGTACATACCATTATTTTCTCTTGTGTTTGTTGCTTACGGGATAAAAAAAAATATATATATAAAAAAATCAGGACATGAATCTCAATATGAAGAAAATACATCGCAGAAGCCGCTTAAATTTATTGGGGGGAAAATGATCTTAAACGAGCATTTGTTGTAAGTAATTTCCCATATTTCCTATTTGACATCACGTCTTCTGAGAACCAAGTTTCTTGGTTGCTTAGGAATGTAAAGCACATGAATATAACTTATAAAGTCTGTTAAATTTGAGTGAGTGTGTGTCTGGGTGGCTGTGTGTGTGTACGTATGTATGTATATGTGGAAGATAGGTAGCTAGATGGATAGACACATAGTTAGATTGAGAGAGAGAGAGAAGAGAGAGAGAGAGAGCTGAGAGAGAGAGAGAGAGAGGAGGGGATCGAGAGAGAGAGAGAGAGAGAGAGAGAGTATCGTAATAAGAAATTACGTGCTGAAATGTATTGCATAAATGAATATGATTGTTCGTGCAAACTCCATAAATGAGCATATTCTGCAACAACACATTGCTGAAAATGACAGTGTCTCCCAGAGGCAGCCAAACTTTAAACCAATGTCCGATTACCCTTAGGGATTTTTTTTTTTTTTTTTTTTTGGGGGGGAAGCCGTTTTTCGCCTTGGAAAGCAGGCATGCAAGGCGCATTGCCTGCCAATATACACAAGCTTGCGTTTTTCGATGTGGTTTGAACGGTCCTTGAGAAATGGGGCCGTCATTCGTTTCAAAGGTCATGCTTATCCCGTGCTGAGATCTCGCTATATTTACTCTTCCGTTTTTTTTAAAACGAGAGAGAGAGAGAGAGAGAGAGAGAGAGAGAGAGAGAGAGAGAGAGAGAGAGAGAGAGAGATAGGAATTTCGGTGGAGAAATTATATGTATGAAGAAAATGTGTTGGATTATGATAATATATATGTATATTATATATATATTATATATACATATATATCATACATATATAATGTTATATATATTATATATATCTATATATATATATTTACATATACATATAGAATATGCATATACATATTACTATATATATATATACTATACATATACATATACGATATACATATACATATACTATACATACATATAATATACATATACATATACATATACATATATAAATTAAAATTACATATACATATATTACATATACATATACATATACATACATATACATATACATACATATATATATATATATATATATATTATATATATATATATATATATATATATATATATATATATACATATCACACTAACGGGATTACTTACCATTTCTTACTTTATTTCACGCCTGGATCGTTACTGGGGAATTAGGTCACCGTTCCTAATGAACATTTTCTTACAGTTAATATAATAAAAAAAATAATGAGGAATATAAGAAATTAAATATCCGAGAACTTTACAGAAATTCTTCCCTGCACAATTATTAAAGTTTTCAGTCTTTTTTTTTTATTATTATTATTATTCCAGCGACGAAATGGCGGGTTCTATTCTGGAGTTCTTTCCTGTATGCAAATTTCATTTCTTTAACGCCCCCAATAAGAAAAAGATCATTGGAACTGCAAATGAGACGGTTTTGAAATGGGAGTAATTTGGTATTCATGAAAGCAAGTGCTTTCCGCCAACCTCCTGACCTTTAGCGGTTGACCTGAGGTCTCGTTACAGCGGTATCCTTTGATGACCCCAGTTATTTTGACGCTCATTTTTCCGGTTACCGGAAGAGCGCTTTTCCTCTTTATTATAAAATTCCCCACATTACTATCTGTATATTATTAAAAGGAAGTTTATTATTTCACGGTAATCTTACAGACATGTATTTTGATACAGTAGGCAAAAGTTGTCTCACGGAAAGATGCTGCATATTTAGCCCAAAATCGTTTCTTGTTTTTGTTCAGCAATCGTGTTTTATTCCTCTACTTTCAAAATGTAAATTGCTACAAAAATCTTTCCCTTTATCAGAAACATTAGCTATATAAAACGAAAGAAACCCACATTTTCAAAATATTGCGTCGAAATTCCTTTGCCAACTGAAGCCGAAAGGGTTGAGAATATCTGTCGAAAGATGAAATATAAAATCTGCGAAAGGCTGAGGGAAATAATGCATGCATGCTTTTAACAACCCCAGCTTATGAATAGATCCTGTATAGAATTCTTATTTTATTCTTACTTAACAGAAGACGGTGTGTAAACGAACTGAGGATCATTTTAAAAGGAATGGGGGACTGATTCTCTTATATACAACTGCATTGCATCATAGATATCCTATATACACAACTGCATTAAGTCATCGATATCATAATATGCATACATCATCAGAGAAACGAAAACGCATCGTCGGATATATATATATATATATATATATATATATATATATATATATATATATATATATATATATATATATATAATTACAAATATCATGAGCCTAAATCTTTGGGAGGCCGGATCCCTGTTTACTGTACCGGACGATTTATTTTTTAATGCTACATCTAAAAGCCTGTTTCATTGTTTGCTATTTGTCATTAAATAACAGTAATAAAGCTGACAGTGTGACTGTTAGATCATAAAAGACGCGCAGGTTTAGTTATGAAATTAAATTACGTTAAGGCACTGATTTGCAAATATATATAAAAAATGTCTTGGTCACTGAATGAAAACCTGGATATAATTAAAACAACAAACGCCAATACAACTGCACTAAAACACAAGTATTTTCTTTTATAGTTACTTAACGCAGATTGACGCCGAGTAAATATTAAGCCACAATATTAAGGAAATAAAGAAAAATAACATGAAATGAGAATCAGAAGGGGTGGGTAAAAAATACGAAGCAAGCAATCAGTGGGATGGTAAAAATAAGCTATTGCGACTGGAATCACCAGTATTTTAATGTTACAGAGTTGAAATACCGTGTAATAATGAGGCTTCCAAATTATAACAGAAATGTTAAGAAATTCAGTCTCGTGAAGAACAAATTGTTCAAAAATCCACAATTATATATTTTTTTTACATAGAAGTATATTTTAACATACAATTGTGGATTTTTTCACTATAACACAAATGATAACAAAGAAGAATATGTTCTAAGAGGTCCACAATAATAAGAAATGTTGCGAGTTTGCGGTGTTCAATTTCTGAAAAAACCCTGTACAAAGCTTTCTAACGCATCCCTGCAGATTAACCCAGAAAAGGGTTCGAAAGCTTTCTAAAGGGTTTTAAATTAGACACGAACTCGCAATATTTTTTTTATTATTGTGGACCTCTTAGAACATTATATATACTCTCGCGATAAAGAGTTCTTCCCAACTAAAGAATAATATTTTAATTCTACTGTGAGAATATTACACAAGTCCCATTTCTTCTCTAGTATTCTAAAAGAGCATCTATGTAAATTCATCTCATATAAACTAAGCTTTACATTTTTCGGATATATATATACTGTTACGACCTGTGTAGGCCGTAGTTCAGGTTCTTTAGATTTTAATTTTTTTAAAGGAATCGTAAGGCAGTAATGATTATTTATGTAACTCGGTGAATTGAGGGAAGACAGAACAAAAACACTGGAAAAATCTAACAACATTTATTACACTTCACTTAAATAAATTCAACCTGGTATCAGGAGTAACCTAAAGCTACTAAGATGAACTCCAACAGACTACAAAATAACTTGGAGGACTAATATACCGAGTCCTCTAAATACCCAAGGTTGACCTATAGCTAATAATCTAAACCCTAACATAGAAAAACTAAATGTATCAGAAGTATGGCTCATATATTAAGCCGGGCCCATAAAAATCAACAAACCATTATCCTATTACTAAACAGATAGGCAGAAGGAAGACAGGAGAAATGAAAAGGCAGAAAACCTTAAAATTACCTGCCTACACACAAATGTTAAAGACTAAACCCAATAACAAAATAATAAAACATAACACGATGCTGCATACAAATGCGCCTATCCCATTAAATCACATGCATGAATACTTAAATACATTCTCATAAAAGAATTATGTTGAGGGTCATAATTTATAGATACATATATATATATCTCCACACTGCATTAATTATCCGTGAGATAACTTGTAACAGTACTTATCCATATATGGATTAGACGACAGAGAGGGGTTGAACGTTCATCAGCATCAGAGGGAGAATCATTAACACCAGGTAAAACGGGCCCTTTGGAACGTTTATCATAACGATAATCAAAAGATCGTAACTTTACCTGGGTAATGACTCCCTACGTTCCTCCTACCGGACCCTCGGTCCACAGACGAGCAGCGTAGCAGATGTGATGACGCTCTTTGATCACGGCTATAGTACCTCCAACAGTGCCGGGACGGAACGACGGCACCGTCTTCCCGCGGGATCCTCAGGCGGGGAAAATGACGCAAAGCGAAGGTCGCAAGTGACACATACACTTGCAGGACGTAACAAGCGAGGTGGCTATCGCAGGTGACAATACCCCTGCATACGTGGGCCGTGATCCAAAGAAGTGTACAATTTACCGCGGGTGGCTCAAAGACACCAGCGAAACACCCCCCCCTCCTCCAAAGGCACAATTCCTTATGAGAAAAGAAGAAAAGGCGTCCCCCCATCAACGGCTGCTAAATTTAGGATCTACGTCTGAGATCAAGGTAGGGTCCGAACTCCTCGTCCCAGGCAGCAGCAGTCTCGTCCACGGTTCTCACTAAAACCCAAACACTCGAAGAGAACAAAAAATAAACAAGAGTTAATGGCCATTCACTAATTAACGAAGGCGGAGGGGCGAAGGTTATCGCAGCACTCTTATGAAAAGGGCAGTTAGCAATTACTCCTGCCGAAGGCCGAATTTATTTATAAACAATGAAATAACTTAATTTAACATGACATACCTATTCAGCCTTCTTTTCTTCTCAAATTTTCCCCACAGACTGACTCTTCCGTGGGGTTCAAAGTGCCTTTGCTCAACTATCGATCTTTTTCAAACTTTCTTCATTTACTGAAGGCAAACTTCTTTCATTCCAAGCAACTCCCCCTTTCGTGGTTCAAAGAACCTTGATGAAGTATTCTGATGAAATTTCCCCAGTCGCTAATTGTTTGGTTTCTTAACCTCGAAGATGTATTATGGCGGTACGAGATTTGAAAAGGTAAATATGTAGCTGTAACGGTACGCGATTTGAGAAGGAAAAGGGAACTACGTAGCTGTAGCGTACGAGATTTGAAAAGGGAACTAAGTAGCTGTAGCGATACGAGCGTTGAAAATGTAATTATGTAGCTGTAACGGTACGAGATCAAAAGTGTAATTACGTAGTTGTAGCGGTAAGAGAGTTAAAAAGGGAACTACGTAGCAATAGCGGTACGAGCTTTGAAAAAGGAACTACGTATGTAGCTCGATTTTCCTCACTAATGAATGTTTGCCAGAACGTCTCATTTCATCGCGCATTTCCTTAAATAAAATCACGAGCCCTGTTATTTTGCATATTCCTTCCCTCACGACGTCTAGCATTAAATAATAACATCTATACTTTCCTCCCCCTGTTGTACGTAACTATAATATAGTTACCGTAGCAACGAATAGCCTTGTTTACCGATTCCTTAGATATCTACGGGAATTGGAAAGCGACTCTCATAAGACCCCGAGGGTGACAAGAGATGACAAGGAATTCTGATCCCCCTTTGAGAGTACCCAAGACGGCAAGACGAAAAAGGCTATAAGCAGAGAATGAGATAAACTACTAAAACCAGAGAGAAAGTGATTGGAAGGAATGAGAGACAGCCTGTTAGATGGAACAAACTAGTCACACGCTGTATGTATGTATGTATGTAAGTATGTAATTATGTATGTATGTATGTATGTATGTATGTATGTATGTATGTATCTCCTTCCTTAATAAACGCTCCAAGAAGAGGTCCAATGGAGGACGAAACTGTTGGGCATTTTCTGAGACATACCATTTTCATTTTCCTGTGTGGAATACAACTGAATTACCATATCTTCGTGTTTAAGAAGATTACCAGTACTAGTATATATGTATGTATGTAAAGTGCAGTATCTTTAAGTTTTGTATGTATGTATATAGGATGTATGTATGTACAGTGCAGTATATGTAAGTTGGTATGCAGTAGAAAATTGTTGACATAAATGAAAAAACAAGATACACTCCTCAGAATGTATCTATAAGCTAATCTTATTCAAAGACTTTCATAATATTTGTTAGTATTATGTCTAAAATGGAAGGACTGAAGAAAAGCTTACTACAGGGCATTAACATAACGATAAAACAATATGCTCTCTCTGACGATTTTCTGGTAAAAAGAGTGGAGGTTAATTCTTGCACAATTTGATTGCCAGAGGTATCTAAGAAAAGTAATCTGTTGATGTGTTCTGATAATAACAATTGTATTCTGGGTTACAGTATTATATATAATATATATATATATATATATATGATATATATATATATATATATGTATATATATAATATATAAAAACTCAATTGCTATGAAAGACGATGGGAAATTCATGACCATGATGGCAATAGTTGAGCAAAAGCTAAATTGCAAATCGGTTGTATTTAATATCACCCATAAATAACGAGGCAACGGCAAAATAAGATTGTATCCCGCAAAACTTTATTCTTCCATCAAAGGTTATCCGCTGTATTTTCTAAAAGATACCTCCACGATGTATGTGTCTTTTTATTTTTTATTTTCTTCCTATAGTGGACGTATACCTTCGCAAGATAAGGATGATGGCATAACAATGAAATGCATGGGACGATATTTCAAAGAGTATGTGTGGTCCCAAAGTAATTTGTAATTAAAATTATCTAATAAAAAGTTCTTGAATTTCCTGATACTCAGTTGTTATTCTTTTTAATCTGCCATTTGTAGCTCAGAAGGAAAACCTACGTAGTACCGATTGTGATACAACGAACATCTAAAGGATATTAGGGACTTTCAAATTAAGTTAATTAGAAGTCTCTTTGTTGTTCTCCCGTATTAGCTTAATTAAATGTGAGACAGGATGCCACAGTGATATCTTTATTAGTTGCATTTTAATTGGCTAGTAATGAGACACGAGCATATTTGTGTGACTGGTTTTCATTAGGTGGCAAGTAGTCTTTTTTCATGAGGGTAATTCTCTCCCTCTCCTCTCTCATCTCTCTCTCTCTCTCTCTCTCTCTCTCTGTCCAAAGGAAACCAAACATAATATGCCATCCATTATTTTTTACATTTCATTTCCCCAAGGACCAAAAAGAAAATAAATACAAAGAGAAACACTGTTCTTTCGAGCTGTTTGTTTTCAAAATGTATCAGACAAAAGGATTCAGGAATTGTGGGCGAATTCTGACTTGTGGGCGAATTTGGAATTGTGGGCAATTCTGACTTGTAGACGAATTCGAAATTGTTGGCGAATTCTGACTTGTGGGCGAATTCTTAATTGTGGGCGAATTCTGGCTTGTGGGCTAATTCGCATTGTGCGGTGGAACTTCTTTTGCATTATCCTCAGTCAAAAATGTCAGCAATATAGAGAGAGAGAGAGAGAGAGAGAGAGAGAGAGAGAGAGAGAGAGAGAGAGAGAGAGAGAGAGAGAGTCCAAAATGAAACACAAATTAGAATCAGCGCTGTCGTCTCTTTGTTTCATAATAAGAATTAATTTCAAGTCGAAGAAGAAATTTATTTGACCAAACCAAACGCACTGGAATAACTAGAGGCTTCGAGAGCAATTCGGAATAAACAGAGGCTTCAATAGCAATTCGGAATAAGCAGAGGCTTCAAGAGCAATTCGGAATAAACAGACTTCGGAGCCAATTCAATAAACCGGAAGGCTTCAGAGGCAATTCGGAATAAGCAGAGGCTTCAAAAGCAATTCGGAATAAGCAGAGGCTTCGAAGGAAGCAATTGGAATACAACAGAGGCTTCAAGAGCAATTCGGAATAAACAGAGACTTCGAGAGCAATTCGGAATAACCAGAGGCTTCAAGAGCAATTCGTTATAATCAGAGGCTTCAAGAGCAATTCGGAATAACCAGAGGCTATGTTTACAGCGTAGTCTATAACATTCCACAAGGAGCAATTTCTTCCTCTCAATGTTCCCTAGCAGGAGTCCTGAGAGAGTCCACATAGCTATGATTCCTGTCAAATATAACCAGGGAAGGAAGCGTCAACAGAGATATTCGGTGACCTTGGTATTTGCAATACTGAGTTTGCCTCCCCCTCCCCCCCCTAAGCTTAGGTCAACCGTTGTTTTTGATAATGATAATCCTCGACTCTAATCTAGTAACCATTATCTGGCAATTTTTCCTACCTAAAGCTCATTATGCAAGGCAATTTGGGGGGGTTCCATTTACGCTTCAGATGTTTTTTTCGCAAATGGGCGTTAATCATTTATGGCTTGGGGGGGGAGTTTTTTTTGACCTCCTATGCTGCAAGAACGAAAGTATAAAAGACCTACATTATATCATTGGGTTGAGGTGAACTTTATTTGTCTGAATGTGTTGTTATTAAGTGTATGAAAGCATGTTGGGATTTAGTAGTAATTTTAAAAAGGAGCAAATATTTATTTGCTTTCTCTCTCTCTCTCTCTCCTCTCTCTCTCTCTCTCTCTCTCTCTCTCTCTCTCTCTCTGTATATATATATATATTTATATATATATTATATATATATATATATATATTATATATATATATATATATATATATATATATGTTTATAACATCAAGAAGCATTAGGTTAATGAAAAACTACTTCAGGAATTTTTATGGCACCAAATTGAAACCTCTGAAATAAACGCAGTTCCTGAACATTAGAATCATTTTCGCGAAACTAATTAAAACACCAGCGATAATAGACTGGAAATTTATTTCCCCTCATATAAATCTGTAGTGACAAATAAACTGGGGAATTATTGTCGGGTGATTTCCATTCAAAGAAGAAATATTTATAAACAATTTGCCTGAAATGATGTAGTAATAGTAATGAAATCAAATAAAGAAAGATTCTACTAAAATTCCGCTAATAACTATAAGAAAATGCTCACGAAAACCAATATACGTTAATAAAGGATGGGTAAGAGATATATTTGCGTGTAATTATCAACTGAAAGGTTATTTATAAAATAGGCGAAAGTATACAAATATCCATCATGCGTAGGGCGCGGGTATTAGAGTATTAATTACTGTTCTATTTCAAATTCTATTTAGGTCTTTGTGATGTGGAGGTTTATCTCGTACGATAAATTTTGATTATCAACGGGTGTTATTATCCCAGAATAACTGTTTGATGCAAATATATTGAGTTTAAAAGTAAATTAGTTTCGAAATAAATGTGTTTTTGATAAATTCAAAGAAAAATTTCTTGGAAACATGACAAAGCCAAGAAAAATATGTGTATCATTAAGTAACATCATGAAATTTCCCGTTCTCAGTTAAAGACACCAATAAGTCTCCTTAGTAATCGAACTAGACTGCTTACGCCGGAGAGGTTCTCTCCTCAGGAGTTTTGTAACCTTGTTAGGATGATAAGAATACTTTGGTGAAAGGCTTGAAAAATGACATCAGTTGTCCAAATGATCTTTGGCAGGCTTTCCGGCGAAGAGCAAAGAGAGAGAGAGAGAGAGAGAGAGTACTCAATACCTTTGAAACAAGTTATCTTGTTGCGCATTCCATGAAATGCCGATAGTGTCATTTCTGTCCGATGCTGTCCGTTGCTACTGTGAATCATCGGAATTCGATATATATATATATATATATATATATTATATATATATATATATATATATATATATATATATATTATAATAATATATATTAATATTTTATATAAAAAGACGACGGACCAACTAATTGTTCTTTTACCATAAGAAAAATGAATTTAATATTTTGATCAGAAAAATATTTGCGAGAGAAAGAATTTTCATGGTTGCAAGAACTGGTTTTAGATGACCATCAGTTAACACAATTACAGGGATGTTATTACTTTTTTTATTTATTTATTTGTATATCTTGCTCTACAGTTCTCCCATCAACAATTGATGAAATTCATTTGTAGTTAATACTTTTCCTCACATTACAGTTAAAAACTAAAAAAAAAAAAAAAAAAAAAAAAAAAATGCTATGCAGTGCCGAAGCAATGTAGGTCAGTGGTGTTGGAAAATCTATGAGGACAGAACTGGGGGACTAACTCACTGGGGGGTCCTGAAAAGCAAATTAGATTGATGTTTCTGTTTTTTTTGTCATGGTGCAATTTTCTCTTCGAAAATGGTTTTCGTTTCCATATACAGTCCCTGTTATTTACTGGTGATTGCGTTGGGTATAGAAACAGATGGGGTAGTACAGGGGATTTTTTTTTTTTTTTTTTTTTTTTTTTTTTTTTTTTTTTTTTTTTTTTTTTTTTTCTTTTTTTTTTTTTGGTCAATTTATGCTATTTTTTTTTAAATCTACTTTTGGTCATGTTGAACATCACCAATAGGATTTTATGAAAATAATCAATTGGATGAGATCATTAATTGTGCAATTCTCTCTCTCTCTCTCACACACACACACTCACACACTCACACACACACACACACACACACACACACCAAACATGGGCATGAAGTTAGCAACTTAATTATAAAAGAAAAATGCTATTGCATATTATCTTGGATATCGTTCATCATAAAGGTCGAGGTGACGACCAATCTTTTTAACAATGTTTGTTCTGTTAAACAATTAATCTTTCGTTTCATTCCCTGAAAAAAAAAAACCTGTAGCTGTTCAAATTACTTCACTAAAATAGTTCCCTGGGAACAGTAAAGCAAAATAAAATACTAAATGTTATTGGATAAGCTATATTTTTATACATAATTTACATAATTTTCAGATAAAACCATAAACGTTTGTAAAAATAGAACACGAAGATTTTTCGCCCTAATGGAACTCACAATATTAAAAAGAGATAAAATTCTAATCGTTGTTATATCCGTTATATTTGTATATTTACATTTTACATAATTTTCTAATCAAGCAATAAACGTTTGTAAAATTAAAACACGTAGATTTTCCGCCCTAATGGAACTCACAACATTAAAACAAGATAAAATTGTGTAAGTTGTTATATCCGTTGTATTTTTATATTTACATTTTACATAATTTTCAAATAAAAAAATAAACGTTTGTAAAATTAGAACACGAGATAAATTCGTTTAGAGTGTCACTTGCACGAACAGTCTTTCTCTTAAACGTTTGCGTTGGAGTAAAAGACAGTGAGGTCATTGACATTAAACGTTTGACGTCAAGAAGATAAAAATGATGACCAATTTCTTTCCACCTTGAAATGGAAGAGGGAAGGTGCCTTCCCTGATCTCCTCAAGGTTCTTGAAACTTTCATGGTTCATTGTCCAACGCCTCAGTGGCGTGATCGGTATGTTCTTGACCTGCCACCTCGATGGCCGCGAGGTCGATTCACGGGCATTCCATTTAGGTGTTAGAGATGTGTATTTCTGATGATAAAAGCCCACTCTCGGCGTGGTTCGGAAGTCACGTCAAGCCGTTGGTCCCGTTGCTGAATAATCACTGATTCTATGCAACGTAAAAACGCCATACAAACAAACACTGTTCCAGGAATTATAGTAAATAGATCGACGAATCATCGAAATTTGATATTTCGTAGCTTATATTAGCGATGGAAAACCTATAAGTCTCCCCTGGCCGGGAAGAAAATCAATAAACTCTGATTTTCTGTTATTAAGTAATACCCTTCATTAGTCAGTAATAGCTTCACAATTCAGCCGATGCTCCGATCGGGAATAGATTGGTGATTGATATTGGCTTCTTCCAGGATTAATCTATGCTCTCTTGTCGTTGTTGATATTTACTTTCATTGATCAAAACTTTTGTCCCCAAATAATCTTCGTTACTGACTCAAATTGCAAATTACCCTTTTTCATTCCCATGTTAGAAAGAAGTATTAATTTTCGTCCCCACATTGCTGCTGCGGTAACCGCCTTGACTTCGTCTTAATGAATTGAATGAAACATTGAAATCAATAACTTGTAAATTACAAGACACTTCCTCCTCGTTAAACATGAGGTTTTGACAATGGTTGGATGGATAAAGGCCAAAATCATCTCACGCGCTAGTCAACTTCATAATGTTCGAGACTCTGGGTATGAGTTTGTGCCTGAAACGGTAATGGTATATGGATTTTGTTTTAGCTTCAGGCCTCGAGACATCTCTTCGTAATATAAAACCTGACGTGATGCGTGATTCATTTGACGATGGTGGTTTATTTGCTTCGTCATTCGTATGAGAGTAGACGTACTGGTGGGTGTTGCTTTCCATTTTAGGGATGAATGATTATATATATATATATATATATATATATATATATATATATATATATATATATATATATATATATATACTATATATATATATATATATATATATATATATATATATATATATATATATATATAATATGTCAGTATTAATGAAGAGGGTTCTGTACAGATTTATCTTCCAAGAAAACATAAAGAAATCGCAAATCGCACAAGTATTTAAATACAGTAAACGATTTGATATAATAGAATTCTCTGAGTACGTGAACATTATATGTATAATAGTAACAGGAAACTATATTTTATTTTCATATGATGTTGAATATACATGACGACACAATACTTTGAAGGATGTCTTAGTGCCAGAGTAAGCAGGTTACATAATGTGACAAAATATGTCATTTCTATTGCGTCGTTGTTATGTTGAATTACATAGGGAAAGTAAGTTGAAAAAAAGAAACATGATGGATAACAAAAGTAATATAACACAAAGATTTATATAACGCTTGTGTTAAAAAATATTCCATGAGGAAAACGCTACATACTTGAAAGGGTTGCTTTTAAAACATGAAAATAATTCCACAGTATGATGCTCTCATGTTTGTCAGTAAATGCAGTTAAGCTCTGTAAACGGATTATATTACAAATTAAATGAACAATTGCTGACTTCATTTGCAGGCTTTTGCAACTTTTAAAATATTTGCAGCTTGGCTGCATTTTCATAGAAATATCAAGGAAAACCACTTCGAAATGTTTTAGCACGATGAGATTTTATGCGGAAAACAGACTTCCTAAAAAGGGTACACTCGACATTGAATGATTTTGATGAGTTGAGAATTCGTAATACCTTCAGAGATGAATAAGAGTGAATGTCCGTGAAGAGGATTATACCGAAAATGGATGGTTATGGAAAGCGGGGTGGGGGGCGGGCTTCATGTAGGTCACAGACAAAAAGAGAGCATGTGGAAGAAAAGTACGTGGACAACTGTAGGAGCTTCGTTAAAAGCATCAGAAACACTTGAAATCGTGTATGTCAGTAATTAATAGCTTCGGAAAATATCTCATAAGTAGCGTGTAAAATTGTATGCGCTGCATATAACGGTGCTATGGGCACACATGTCTAGTCTCTCTCTCTCTCTCTCTCTCTGCTATTCATAAAATTCGTCTAATAAATAGGTACCCAATGCACTGCCTCGGCCAACAGTCACTTCCAGTCTTGTCCGATTTTCGTGTAGAGGTCCTTTAATGAGAGAGAGAGAGAGAGAGAGAGAGAGAGAGCAAAATTTGCGTCATGTTCTCAGAAAATAAAATGGATGTACGTCTTCATGTTCATTAGCATTTGATAGAAACCTTTAATTTTAGAGTAATTTCCAATTTATTACGAGTTTTGTTCCGTTTAGTTGATGACGAATTATGAATGTGAATCTACTTTCGTGAGTACCTTATCCCCACTCTTTCCAAAAATTTCTACCCTTGGCTCAACTTTAATCAAGAACATAATGAGTTTTAATAATGTAAACAAGTGTGTTTCCCCATATTTTGATTAACCGAGGCAAATTATTTTTTAATGAGGTCGGCAAGAGGCGATCATTTCGTGAACAGTTAGATCAATGATACAAATTTTGTAAAGGAAAAAATGAAACATTAAAAAAAAAGATTGAAGTAAAATAAAAATAATTATCATTATTATAAGCACTGTCTTTTGTACTTCTTCAGCAACTGTATGGATATTCCTGATTTAGCATCTTTTATCATGTTATCCCATGTATCTAAATTGTGTATGGTATTGTCTATACATTTTATATTCTATGTATATGGCCTTGAGCAGAAATATAAAATATATATTATTATTATATATTATATTATTATTATTATATATTATGATTATTATTATTATTATTATTATATTAAAAGAGATCAGTGCCCTATCTGCACCAGTTGAATCATTTTCCACTAAATTCTATGATTTTCATAAATCAATATAAATATTTAGTTTCTGGAGAGAACTAGAAAAAGATATTAATAATATTTAGATTATTTATGTATCGAACACCATTATATAAATCGCCTGGATAAAAAACTAGGATAAATATCCTCAGAAATTGTTCAGGGTAATAATCATACAAGTATTGTTATTTCATCCCCTAATTTGGTCATCTTTAACACAAATGGTTCGCATTTGTTTGAAAACATCTAAAAAACATGTACATATCTCTACTGGCTGTGATCAGTATTTTGCCATCGAAGTTGTAGTAATTTCACATCAACCATGCGTTTGATGTCTAGGCCAGTCCCTTACGACGCTCGTGATTGGCTGTTGATAAGCCAATCACAGGACTGGAAACTTTCGGTCTCTCTCGAGAGTTCACATAGGCAGGATGTATGTTCCACCTCTCCTGAAAGACTTATTCCTCAGGATGGTGGAACGTAGAAGTTACCCATGTGAACTCTTGAGAGAGACTGAGAGTTTCCAGCCCTTCGATTGGCTTATCACCAGCCAATCAGGAGCGTAGTACGGGACTGGCCTAGACATCAAATGTACAGTTGATGTGAATCTACTATAGCAATACGTATGGACGTTAAATTAAAGAAAGGGGTAAGATTAGGACGCTCACACATAATGCAAGTTTATTAACAGCTGAGCACTTTAGGAAAAAGGTAGCACTTTCATTAAATACGAAGTAAATAAAGAATAAAAGCGATATTAAAGTCATACATAACCCGCTACGCTCCAGAGCGGAAAGGCCTCGGAATGCGCTTCCCTAACCAAGCATACAAATAGCAATTTGCAATAACCTTCCGGTTGAATATTTCGAAAGATTTCTCGCGTATATATACTTCCCTTATTCGCAGGAGGAGGAGGAAGGAGGAAGGAGGAAGGAGGGAACTACCAGCAGGAAAGGAAAGAGGGAACTGACGTGCACAGAGAATCATAGCTTGAAGGTTTGGTTGAAGGAGAATGAATGAACTTGGGATTTCTCCGTCATGACGAGAATTAGCATTAATAACTTTAGGATTTGAATTCAGATGTACCTGGATCATGAAAAAAAAAAAGAACGTTTTTTTCTCTACCATTAATTTCATGTTCTTTACACGAATGAGGAAATATCGTGCACAGGGAATCATAGCTAAAAGTTTGGTTGAGGAAGAATGAATGAACTTGGGATTTCTTAGTCATAATGGGAATTAGCATTAATAACTTCAGGATTAGAATTCAGATATAGCTGGACCATGAAAAAAAAAGAACGTTCTTTTCTTTGTCCTTAACATACATATGATCTGAAATTGGGTTGAGCTCAGAGAGATGGCACAGGAAAGAGACATATGGCCTGAATTCATTGAGCCCTTATTATGCATCCCGTGGGTGCCAGAGGATTAAGTTAAGTAAGTTAAGTAAGTAACATATAAATTTCATGTTCTCGAGAAACGCTGTCACCATGCTACGTTATTTTTGGCTGGTTCCATTGAAATTTTGTTTAACCATCATAAGCCCTTTAGAGCCTTAAAAGTGATTGCATTAGATAGCCAGGCATTTAGGTGTTACAGTGCCTGAGAATCAAAGCGATGAATGAGGAAATATTCACTATATGTCAAGACTGAATCAAGTCGATAATTATTAAATACGATAATGAAGAAAGTCGGTGTCTAGCTACTATGTAGGATATTGTTCAAAAAGTGACAGATATGAGGATGCAAAGTGATGAGTGACCCAAAGGAAAAGTGTCTGAAGTCTTTCCCTCCACAGCATCTCC
This sequence comes from Macrobrachium nipponense, assembly GCF_015104395.2. Classification (NCBI taxonomy): domain Eukaryota; kingdom Metazoa; phylum Arthropoda; class Malacostraca; order Decapoda; family Palaemonidae; genus Macrobrachium; species Macrobrachium nipponense. The sequence continues at coordinate 9,657,014 of NC_087204.1, forward strand.
TGTTGTTATTATTCCAAGTCACAACTTTCGACTTGCAGCTGTCTTCCTAAGTTTCTGCTCCTGGCGACTTGTTATGAAGTGTTGGAACTCCATGTCAGGCAAAATTATCGTCAGGACGCGATAGGGTGAAGGTGGTACCGAGTGCAGAAGAAGTCTCATGGGGAGGGGGCCGTCTGTCAAGTGGGTGAGTTGGCCGGAACGGTCCGAGTTGTGGACATTTGAATCATCTGTTTTGCATTCCTGTCTTGTTTAAATAATAAACAAAAAGTTGGGTTGTGGGCATTTGAATCATCTCTTTTCCTTCGTGTCTCTGTTGTCCTTCCTGTCTTGTTTATATTATAATAAACAACAGTTGGGTTGTGAACATTTGAATAATGTCTTTTCATTCCTGTCTTGTTTATATAATAAACAAAAGTTGGGTTGTAGACATTTGAATCATCTGTTTTCCTTCCTGTGTTGTTTACCTTCCTGTGTTTTTTTTTATAATAAACAAAAGTTGGGTTGTGGATGTGTCCTTCCTGTGTTGTTTATAGAATAAACAAAAGTTGGGTTGTGGATGTTTCCTTCCTGTCTTGTTTATATAATAAAAAAAAAAAAGTTGGGTTGTGGACATTTGAATCATCTGTTTTCCTTCGTGTCGTGTGTATAATAAAAAAATATGGACTTCAAAGCATATTTCCTTTCAAAAAATAAAGTTTAAAGTTCCGTGATATTCACGTAACTTTTAAAATACACAGATTCATTTCTTGAGTACCTCTTGTCCCTATTATTTGAAAGCTAAGCTCAAGTCCTGATCTTTTCTTTCCCGTCCCATTAAAAGTAGTATATCCTGGATACATTTCCAAGAATCTACCTCGCTTATCTTTCAACTATTTGTAGTGCCTACTTCAATACTGTCTGGAAAAAAATATTCACTCATTCTTTTTCCTGACGTTTTTCTCTCCACAAGAGCTCTTCCCACTCTCTCTCTCTCTTATCAGCTACCTACATTAGACGCGCGATCACATAAAGTGGTTTTCCTGGTTAATAAAGACACTCTGAATTGTAATATATTGCGAGGAAGGCTTAAGTGCCCCAGACTACGACATAATTAAGCGTAGCTGTTGCCGCAAAGGTCTCTGACCACAATTCTCTAGCTCATTTTAGCTTGGTTATTCAGGCCTCGATGTACTGGTCACCGTTGCAAAGGTATCTTGCTACTCTTGACCACCTATCCGTTTATTCATTGACTTATTTGATTCCTGCTTCTACTGGCCACTTTCCTTTATATTTATTTGTTTATCTTCTCTATTATTTGCCCTTCTGTCGAATATCACCCAGAGATAAAGGGATTCTTGAAGTCCCCCCTCCTTCCCTCAGCCAGATTTATTTCGTAATTGATAAAATTCTATTTCATTTTGGAAGCGGTTAGGGTGAGGGAGTAAAAGGAATCGAGTAAAGCGACAATAAATGTTCAAATTGCAAGATTAAACAGACTGACAACATGATAGATACAAAGAGAAACACATATACACAAATAGACAAAGACAGATAAATAGTTCAATTCAGTTCATCTGTATTTCATATGATACCCATTTTAGATACAAAGTCATAAGGAAACACATAGAAGCCCTGAAAGAAAGAAAATGAGACATAGATTGGCAGACAGACGATCTGATATGCAAATAATTTTGGATTAATTGTCAGGGCTGTTCCTATTATTGATAGAAACTGACTGAAATCGCGAATATACAATTCGAGTACTGACTACAGCTGATATCTTTAGATTAAAAGGGACCATGAATTCTTTATTGAAATTCCTGTAGATATTGATGATTATAGCTTTTGGATCTGTAGGATATGCTGTTTGTTGCAAAACGAAATCTAAATTATCTATCTATCTATCTATCTATCTATCTATCTTTCTTTCTTGCATGGCTTTTACGTGTTTCCTTATGACTTTCTATCAAGAATGTGTATCTGAGATATGAAATAAAGATGAACTGAACTGAACTATTTATCTATATCTATGTCTACTTATGTTTATCTCTTTTTATCTATCGCGCTGCCAGTCTGTTTAATCTTGCAATTTTAACATTCAATGTCTCTTTACCCGATACCTTTATCCCCTCACCCTAACCGCTTCCAAAATAAAAAAATAGAATTTTATCAATTACGTAATACATCTGGCTGAGGGAAAGAGGGGAATACAAGAATCCTTTTATCTCTGGGTTAAATAGAAGGGGAAACATAATACTCGTTCACTCGTAATGAAAAGGAGAATAAATTTGTGCTAATTTCAAGTATAATAAATTTATTTTAATTTGAAGGAAGCCATTTTGTTTAGAATTATGGGAATAACTTTTTGAAAATTATAACAAAAATATCCGCTGTAGCAATCAAGTAATGTGAAATGGCTTGCTTTTAACCCTCCCCCCCTCCCGCATCAAAGCAAGAGGACATAAAAACGAAAGAAGTAACTAATGATAATCTTGAATTATTCACCTTTATATATTATATATATATATATGTTATATATTAATATATAATAATATTAAGATAATATTAATCTTAATATATTATATATCTCTATATATATATTTAAAGGTATAGGCTACGATAACGGGAAAAATCTTGGCATTTCTCATCTTTTAATTCTCCTTCGTGGCATTACCTTTATTCATACATAGCATCACGTTTTGTATATTTCGTGATCAAGTTCATTCGTGTGTGTGTGTGTGTTTGTGTGGAAATAAAATAAAATATTGATCATAATGGCTATTGCTTTATGAAGATTCCTGCACTAACAACAATTTTTCATTATGATGACGGTAAAAATGGTGAAATCAATAAACAATGAGACCACATATTCTTAAAGCTGTGATACGTATCATCATGGGAATCCACCTGGAATAACAACTCCATTAAAAACAAAATTTCACCACCTAAACACACAAAATCTGGCGAATAACAATAAAGAGTTCAATATCCTAAATCTGTTGGCTGAATCAAATATTACCGGACTGCACTTGACAAAGAACATATGTGTACACGCCTATATATACATACATGATAATTTACAACAACGACCATACTTCTCTTATTACTTCGTTTATAAAGGAGTTTCTTTAACTAACGGCCTAGATACTTTGGTATGTAAGATCTCCAGTGGCAACTAATTCTAATGTTCGAGTGATTGAGGAGGAAATCACAGGACTTCGAGGAATCCTTGAATGCCAAGTAGGCCAGAGCCTCTCCGAGGTAATTCTGGACACAAACTTGCTATCATGATAGGCAGCTATATAACTCAACAGTCTCTATTCAGAACAGCATCAGCCATAATCGTGTTCATATCTGTTTGTCTTTGCCAGATGACGTTGTATAATGAAGTCTGCCCTGGTGTGGAACAGTAGTACTGCGACAGTTATTTGTGAAATATCATCTTAGTTCGTCCAACTGTGTGAAAAGATCAATAACAGCAAGTAAAAAAACACGCTGCAGAATCGAGTTCTCTGTATAGCATGTAATGCTGTATGAAACTCTCAGTGACGGCCCATGAATGTTTCAGCCACATCCCAGTGGTGGCCTGTTTAGCCAGACGCACGATCAAAGATAACCATAACCTTAAATAAAATGAAAACTACTAGGGCTAGAGGGTTGCAATTTGGTATGTTTGATGATCGGAGGGTGGATGATCACCATACCAATTTGCAGCTCTCTAGCCTCAGGAGTCTTCAAGATCTGATGGAGGACATATAAAGTGCAGACGGACAGACAAAACCATCTCAATAGTTTTATTTTACAGAAAACTAAAAACTAAGCACTGGCCCTTTAATACAAGATTATGACTGAGATATAAATTGTTTGCCAGGAAAAATATTTCCTCTACAGAGCGATCATATACATTTACTTGGCGAAATACAGGCGAGGAAGACATATTTTCAGGATTCAGCATCTGCTCATTCGAAGGTTCTTTACGATAGAACTTGAGTCTTCGAAATGCAGAGTTCAGCCACAAACTCCTCATAATATGAGTCATGCAAACAGTATTGAAAAACTTGATCAACGGCACCACTTTTGCTCCCTGGACGTTTTTACCCCAAAATTAGACTCATCCTAGAAGTGGAACCGGATTTGTCTTCAGTTATATGAAAGAGAAATTGAGGAGTCCAGCGCTAAGACCCACACTCGCCACATTTTAAAAAATGGAGAAAAATGCCTTTAAATGTGTAAATTTAAAAAGACCATAACTATTTTATTTTCCATGATATTTTCTTCAGGTATGAATTTTTGGAATGTTTAGGACCCCAAAAATATGATGTTATACATGAACAAAAAATCAGACTGTGCACAGTTTGATTCACTGATTGATTGTATGATTGATTGAACAATAGATGAGCAAAATTAATGCTGAAATTTACTAAAGTACAGATCATATAATGCAAAATTGAACCATATTCTCATCATCAAAATATACACTCACTTACACCATTCGAAAGAGGAAACAAAGGGGATTCCAGATGTACAATAAAATGCATTTCTCAAATTTGTGGCGAGTGTGGGTTTTAGCACTGGATGCCTCATTATTCTATCCAAAAGTTTTATTTCAAAAAGAATGCGTTCTCACAGGCACACGTACACATAAACTTCCATAAAATAAATATAATAAACCATTCATTTGTATTGGTGATTGTGAGAGACATATAGAAGTTCTCCCGCACACACATAGTGCACATAAACTTCCATAAAAAATGAAATATAATATTATTTTTATTGGTGATTATAAGAGAAATATAAATAAAACATTACAGTGGTGATTGTAAGAGAAATATGAGAAAAAACCTTATAGCGTTGATTGTAAGAGAAAAATATAAAAAAGCTGCTATCTTTAAAAAACACACATACGATGGATCTATATAAGCGAAATGGCATGGCAACATTTATGGTACAATGTTAAGTGACCTAGCTCGGTAAATATAACTGCAGTCTGTTTGTTTGTTTGTATGGTGTTTTAACGTTGCTTTACGTGACTACCGAACCACGTCTATCAGCAGAGATACACATCTGTGACTCCTCAGTGGAATGCCCGAGAATTGGACTTGTGGCCACCGAAATATGAGTTTGAAAATTATTACGGTTCAGGAAATACTCTCTTGTGGTAATATATGCTTGAGAATAATGACTCTAAACGATTCCTCTTTAAAAAATATTTTTTTTGTAAAGTAAATAAAAAAGACAAGAATGACTTCGAAAGCGTAGTATAACTTTACTAAACAGTTTCCGACCACGTAATTTGAGTGTTATAAGCAAATTGCTCCTGAACACTAGCCGTGACGTCACACGTGGGGTGAATCCCCCCCCCCCTCCTCCCCCCACCCCACACCCGATATAATAATAAGCGTCAGCTTCTCTTACCGAGTTTTTAAACGGATCTTATTTACATGCAAAACTCACTAAAAGCTTCCTGGGATACCAAATAACTCAAAAGCGCTACTTAACTACCGGAGTCAAGGCGGGTTGATGTTGTCTCCAAACCAACGAATACTTCAGCGCGAGAAAGTATTTGAGGTGAGAGACGACATATACCTTTAAGCCTCTCGCGGTTGGGTGGTACGCTTCCCATCACTGACGGTCCTGGATTTATAATGTACCTGCGTTCGCGCCCAAGTACAGTTAAATGCTATTATCGAGAAAAAATTCCCCTTCGGTTAAGCATATATGGAAAAGATATTAATTCCCGGGTATATCGATTAGATCTTAAAGGACATTTTAGCTCGATATAATGTACTGAATCACGGTAATGTGATATGACTTTATGTAAATGCTAACGTGTTGTCAAGCGCTCTTGAACGACCGGGTCGAGGCGGTTGATGTTGTCTCCAAACGCAACGAATACTTCAGCGCGAGAAAGTATTGAGGTGATAGACAACATATACCCTTTAAAGCCTCCTCCGCGGTTGGGTGGAGTCATCGCTTCCACTGACGGTCCCTTGGATTTATAATTGTTAACCTGGCTGGTTCTCTGGCCCAATTACCAGGTAAAACTCTATTATCGAGAAAAAATTCCCCCTTCCGGATTCAAGCATAATATGAAAATATAATTAATTCCGAAGGTAGAAGCTAATTAGATATTAAAGGACATTGTAGCTTCGATATTAAATGTATATGAATCACGGTAATTGTGCTATGACCTTAATGTAAAAGAATGGCTAACGATGTTTGTCAAAAAGAAGCGCTACTTAACTAACCGGAGTCCGAGGCGGGTTTATGATGTTTGTCCTCCCAAAAACCTCAACTAATACTTCAGCGGCGAGAAAAGTTATTTTGGGAGGTGAGAGACGACATATACCTTTAAGCCCTCTCTGCGGATTGGGTGGTATCCAGCTTGCCACTGACGGTCCTGGATTTATAAAGTGTACCTGGGCGTTCGCGCGCCCAAGTACAGGTAAAGAATCTATTAATCGAAAAAAGTTAAAAAATTCCCCTTCGGTTTAAGCATATCATGAAAATTATTAATTGTTCCAGAGGTAGAGGCAAGAATTAGATTTAAATTAAAGGAAACATTGTAGCTCCGATATATGTATATGAATCACGGTAATGTGATATGACTTATGTAAAATGCTACGTGTTGTCAAAAGCGCTACTTAACTACCGGAGTCGAGGCGGGTTGATGTTGTCTCCAACCAACGAATACTTCAGCGCGAGAAAGTATTTGATGGTGAGAGACGACATATACCTTTAAGCCTCTCGCGGTTGGGTGGTGTCGCTTCCACTGACGGTCCTGGATTTAATAATAATGTACCTGCGTTCGCGCCCAAGTACAGGTAAATCTATTATCGAGAAAAAATTCCCCTTCGGTTAAGCATATATGAAAATATTATTAATTCCGAGGTAGAGCGAATTAGATATTAAAGGACATTGTAGCTCGATATGTATATGAATCACGTAATGTGATATGACTTATGTAAAATGCTACGTTGTTGTCAAAAGCGCTACTTAACTAACCGGAGTCGAGGCGGGTTGATGTTGTCTCCAAACCAACGAATACTTCAGCGCGAGAAAGTATTTGAGGATGAAGAGCGACATATACCTTTAAGCCTCTCGCGGTTGGGTGGTGTCGCTTGCCACTGACGGTCCTGGATTTATAATGTACCTGCGTTCGCGCCCAAGTACAGGTAAATCTATTATCGAGAAAAAATTCCCCTTCGGTTAAGCATATATGAAAATATATTAATTCCGAGGGTAGAGCGAATTAGATATTAAAGGACATTGTAGCTCGATATATGTATTATATAAAATTATATATATATATATCATATATATATATATATATATATATTATAAATATATATAGATATATATATATATATATATATATATTATAATATTATATATGTCTCTTTTGATTTAAAGCTTGATTTTTGTTGAAAGCAGTGTAACACGATAAAAAATGCCATTGTAAACTGAAGCGAATCATATCTTTATTTACTTGATCAAAGTAAATAAAGAAAATCGATCAGATTTACTTTTAAATATCCAGTTTCAGATAATTGTTTTGCTAATCTTTCTTCCGAACCTTTTTAGATTATGCCGTGTGATTCTTATTTTCCATACGGTCACAAGTCAAATGTTGGCAAACAATGCAAAAAAACTGAAACTATTGATTTTAGTGTCCTTTACAGTATTTACTGTTTTTCCCTATGATTCTCATTTCAGAAATATTTTTGTATACAAAATAGAGGAGCGTGATATTCCTTTCTAAGCACCGAGGTAGCAGATATGAAGACGCCTCATATTTCAAGAGTTGGAAGAACTGGAAATATCTTGGGCATGGAAAGGAGGAATGCCTGTTTGGCATCTTCATCTCTGCTCACCCCATGTGGGGCTCCTGAGTCTGACACATCGCTTATGGAGCAATTTCTTCGAGAGACGGGAATTTCGTCGTGAGTTGTGTGGTGCCGAAATGAATTCTGAGATCAGCTAGAAATTTCAGATTTACGAAAGGGATCAGAACGTCTTCGTCATTGGTCTTGATAAAAGGTTATTTTTTTTTATACTACCTGAATTATGCCTTTGTATATGGAATTGGCTACTTGTCTGTTTTCCTTGCTTACTACTTTGTTGTTGTTCTTGTTGTTGTTTTTGTATTTATTGGTGGTGTTGTTCTTGCTTCTGTTGTTCTCGTTGGGGGGTGGGATAGGAAAGGTATTTCGAGTTGAGATAATGATACAGGAATTCTAGGATAAGATATTTCTGATTTATTTATTAGAATAAAAAATGTAAACGATGATTAATGTGCTTATTAGACAGTACAGAACAATTGTGTCTTAATAAAATGTAGCGTATTTATTTTAAGTGTTGGTTACTCTTCGTATTATATCTGAACTGAAATAGTACAACATTCATAGATTTAATTTTCAATTTTAAAGTGCCGATCATAGAATTCGTTTTCAGTTTTAAAATCTTATTCATCGAAATCACTTTCAACTTTAAAATCCTATTCATAAAATTCGTTGTCAGTTTTAAATTCCTATCCATAGAATTCACTTTCAGCTTCAAAGTCCTTTTCATAGAATTAAGTTTCCATTTTTAAATCGTATTCATAATTCCTGTTTAGTTTTAAAATCCTATTCATAAAATTCACTTTCAATTTCAAAATGCTATTCATGGAATTCATATCTATTTTAACAACCTATTCATAGAATTCACTTTCAGTTTTAAAGTCCCATTCATGGGATTAAATTTCAATGTTAAAATCCTATTCATAAAATTGGGTTTCAATTTTAAAATCATATTCATAGAATTCACATTCAATTTTGAAAAACTATTCATAAACTTATTTTCAGTTTCAAAATCCTATTCATAGAATTTACTTTCAATTTTAAAATCCTATTTATAGCATTCATTTTCAGCTTTAAAATCCTTTTCACAGAATTAGGTTTCAATTTTAAAATCATACTCATAGAAATCACTTTCAACTTTAAAATCATATTGGTAATTCATTTTCAGTTGTAAAGGCCTATTCATAGAATTAAGTTTCAAGTTTAAAATCCTATTCATAGAACCATCTTTAGTTTTAAAAATCTATTCATAGAGTTCACTTTCAATTTTTAAATCGTATTCATAAAATTCATTTTATATTTAAAAATCCTAGAAGTTCGTCAAGATTTCAAAATATTTCATATCTTAAGCAAGACCGAAAAATATATTAAAAAAGATGACATAACGAAAGTAAGTTATTCGTAAAGTATAATAAACAAAAATTGCCATTCGAAAGAACGTAAGAGTAAAACAAAGAGCCGCAAGGAAATTCAAATAAGGAAGAATGCCAAAGAAGACTAAAAGAATAAATGAATTAATGTGCCTTGGAGACTTCTCAGTGAAAAGATTCCTGACTTGAATGAGTCTTCTGAAGACCGCTTAAATCTCGCTAAATGAGTGAAGGCGCTATGTCAAGACAAAAAAAAAAAAAAAAAAAAAAAAAAAAAAAAAAAAAAAAAGAAAAAAAAAAAAAAAAAAAAAAAAAAAAAAAAAAAAAAAAAACAACTCCGACTTATTCTTCTTCCTCCTCCTCCTCCTCCTTCCTTTGAAGCTCTTCTTCTGAAAAGAGGGGGAGAATAAAATGAAATATTTATTTTAAAAGCAAATGCATCTCCCAACTTGTCAAGAAAATGGAAGATCTTGGGCCGGCAAAGGCCTCGGTGTGCAAGAAATGTTGCAAGGAGGAGTTCCGAAAGAAAAACGCTCCAATTTTGACTTAGTTTTTTACTTAGTTTTAGAAATACAAATTATTTTCTTTTTGGGAGAATTAATCTTTAGAAATTAAAGTTGTTCTTTTTAGGAGAATTCATCTCACCATTTAAATTTTTTTTATTGTATGTGTTTAGCCATTATTACCACAGTAATGATCAAATTAAATCAAGCCCTATTTCTCGTGAGAAAGTGAACATAAAACTGTTTGTGTAATAAGAAGGCGTGGTCCAACCTCCAGCTTATACGTCCGAGTACTAAAATCTACGGTCAAATAGCACTTTGCTTCACCAACCAACATTAAAAGAAATATTCTATATTTTGTTATAATTTTTATATCATTGGTCTTTAGAAATTATTAATTTTAGATTTATTCCTTGTAAAGACGTCATGGATTAACGAAAAAATCGTTATTACATTAGTCACTATTAGTAATGGAATGCAAGAATACTTTATATTAATTCGTATATTTATCAGGGTAAACAATTGAACTCGGGGCAATTTTGCCCCGTTACGAATGATATATATATATATATTATTATATATTATATATATATATAATATATTTATATATATATATATATTATATATATAGGTATTATATATATATATATATATTTATATACTATATATAGATATATATATAATATATATATATATATATATATAATAATATATATGAGCAAATACCACAGAAATATAATAGGCTGAAATCCTTGACAATGGCATAGTAAAGACGAAAGCTCTTGGATTTCTGGCCTGCCTATCATTTTCCTGTGGTATTCGCTTGTTTAATGAGGTCACTTGCATCTACTGTGAATTTATTATATATATATATATATATATATATATATATATATATATATATATATATATATATATATATGTGTGTGTGTGTGTGTGTGTGTGTGTGTGTGCGTGTGTGTGTGTACGTATGTACACGGGAAGCTGCACTCTCCCTAACAAAATTGCCAGGGCACCAAAACTATTGATACTTACATGCGCAAGACTATACACCTAAAGGAATTTGGTCTAATTTGATTTTCATAGCCGGAGACCAGTTTGGTGCCTTCTTCAACCTCTTAAGAGTCTGTCTCTTCACAGACGATTATCATTCGTGCCTCCTTCTGCTAATTGGAGTGTTTCAACATCGCTAAATTGCACTAGGCATTGTGTTTACATCTATTCAGTTAAAGCTTATAAATAACTAAAGGCAATGATGAAATATTTTTATGAAATGAACATAACTTTGTCTTCTACGACGGAATATTCTTTACTTTCTAAACATGGTTTATTATGTCAGTTATATATTTTGTTACTTTACTCTGCTAAATTAATGCCTCGTGACGTGGCTGTTGGGTATGTATAGGTAGGGCAATTCAGCAGTTTTGAGATGCCGTGTTACAGTGGAGGTAATATAATCAGAGGTCGTTGAAAGATTTAGAAAATTTCTGTTTGGTGGAAAGGTGCCAAAGTAATGGACGAAACAGGTCTTTAAAATAAGTACAAGAAAGATATTCACCCTGCAGACGATCAGCGGGAATGGAAGTGTTCTGTTGCCACAGCGTAAACCTTCGTGAGTGTGTGTGTATGTTTGTGTGTGTGTGTGTGTGTGTGTGTGTGTGTGTGTGTGTGTGTGTGGAATTTAAGCTAAAGATCTTCATTGCGTGTGTCTTTAGCGCATACCATCACCTCCAAAGGGGATATACTGTCTACACGTGACATGGACAGAAAATATTAAGTTTTTAATATCCCTCTCGAGTTTATTTTTTGCCAACGGATAACTAGAAGGACCTTTCCTCTTCAGGCATTGTGGCTTCGTCTGTTTTTGCTCATCCGAAATGATTTTCCTTTCCCTATCATGATAGGGGGTTATTTTTAAAAAATCATTCCAAGGAGATGGTAGTTTTTCTTAGGAAGAAGCTAAGCTGAGAGAGAGAGAGAGAGAGAGAGAGAGAGAGAGAGAGAGAGAGAGAGAGAGAGATTCTTCCAAAGCTGCCAGATCCTCAGGTCCTAAAGATTGATAAGATCCCAAGCAATTAAGGTCTGACCAGCGAGGTATTGACGCTTTGGATCTCTGAAGAAACTTACCCATCTTCTTCGTCCTTTTCTTCTTCTGCTGAGACGATGAAAATGGTTCAATTTATCCATTGTTGTTTTTTAAGCGGGGATTCACAAAACTTAGTTGATCGAATTTCAGCCATGCGGCAAAGAACAAGGAGTATAGAGAGAGAGAGAGAGAGAGAGAGAGAGAGAGAGAGTTCCTGTAACTGATTCGTTAAGTCATTGCAAATTTGTAATTCATTGCTTTTAAAAGAGATGCAATGCATAATTTCGGTCGGTTTTGCTAGTGGCGGATGTTAAATTTGACAAAGATGTTATTAACTGATTTGTTTATATATATATAATATATATATATATATATATATATATATATATATATATATATTATAGTGTGTGTGTGCGTGTGTATACACACACAAGCTGCAGCAGTTGTAAAGTGGTCGTCGGATTTCCTATTATCGTTGTAATGTAAAAGTAGCTGGTTGAGGTCGTACGTAAAACGAATAAGCAGTTGTATGGGAAAGTAATGAATGCTTTTGTCACTTTTTACACTTTTATTGTTTTGAGATAATAGATCTCGTCGTTTATCCCAAATAATCCTTAAAATTAGGCCACGAGTTGTCGAAACCTTAATTTATCCAATTAGCCTAACATCTAATTAGCTTTCATATCAATTAAAGATATTCCTGGATGACAGATGCCTTCGTTCCAGTAAACATCACACATGTGACAGAAGCGCCTCAGTGGCGTGATCGGTAATGTCTTGACCTGCCACCTCGGTGGCCGCGAGTTCGATTCTTGGGCATTCCATTGAGGTGTTAGAGAGGTGTATTTCTGGTGATAGAAGTTCACTCTCGACGTGGTTCGGATTCACGTAAAGCCGTTGGTCCCGTTGCTGAATAACCATACTGGTTCCATGCAACGTGCAAACACCTTACAAACAAACACATGTGACAGCATTTAAATCTCTTAGTTCTGGAAACGAAAAAAAAAAGAAAAAAAATCGGAACAATATATTTGGTGCGAATTCTCCCCAGAACCTTTTACAAGTTTTTCTTCCTATTCCGTCCCGAAATATCCGCTGTCGTTATCATCGGCTTTTCCCCCTTTGATATTGGGATGGTATAAATACACCTTTCCGTTTCATTCCTCACGCGTGCCCGCACGCAGATTTTGTACTTTCGTGGAACATATCCGTTTGTTATTCTACCGTTTCTTTTGTTTTTATTTTCTTTATAAGTCTCAGATTTCAGAAGACGAAAAAGAAAAAAAGTAGACGCACGGCGAAGGGAAACTCGGTTCCGAAACCATGGCAAAAAAATTGAAACTAGATTGAGGGAGAAAATGGAATTTGGGATTTTTAACCGGTGTGGGAACGATGCATCAAAGAACGCTATCTCCAATAAAAAAAATATTAGCACTAGTCAGAAGATAATTGCTTATATACCGACAAGTATAAAAGATATCTGTACCTAAACTACTTCAGAGAGCTCGACTAACTTCAAAAAAATTTCATTTGTGAAGATTCTCTCTCTTTCCAATATTCAAACGATAGTAAATACATTCAAAGAACACTCATAATCACACGAGTCAATAAAATGGGAAAATAAATCCACAGTAGTATGTCTCTTTTTTTTTTTTTTTTTTTTGTTTTTTTTTTTTTTTTTTTTTTAAAATATATGAAGCAGAAAGCTTTCGATGACCTACACACAGTCTTCCTTGTCAATCTGACACTATAATTACAAGAAGTGGCTACATAAAAACTTTGGTTTTGACTTATGTTTACAAATAGTTATAAATATAAGTTCAAAACAAAGTTTTTATGTAACCTCTTTTTGTAATTATAGCCATAAGAAATGAAATATATATTTTATATCCTCTGAAAACATGAAAGAAAGACCCAGCTGACCAAGGCAGAGAACGCCTCAACCAGGAAGTGCATTATTTTGTCCCTCAAGTTCCAAAAGGAGCAGGTGACTCCTCTGTTCAGGCGTTCCTTTGATGTCCTTCCCAGAAGACGACCTCTGCCTTCTCCAGAATTTCACCTTCTCAAATGGATTTGTTTTCCCTGAGCTATACTCTATTTACATATCAGTTTATCATGCTATATTTCGTATATAATGTAAATAGTTTATCCTAGTAAATGGAATGGCTGCATCTTTCTACTTAATTTTATATAGTCTTCTCGGTTTTACTTACTAGGGAAAATCGAGAAGACTCAATATAAAATCAACTCAAATGATGCAGCTATCCTTTTGACTGGGACTTGTTTATAAAATTAACTCAAATGATGCAGCTATCTCGTTCATCAGGACTTGTTTATAAAATCAACTCAAATGATGCCGCCATCCTGTTGACCAGGACTTGTTTATAAAATTAACCCAAATGATGCAGCTATCCTTTTGACCAGGACTTGTTTATAAAATCAACTCAAATGGTGCCGCCGAACTGTTGACCAGGACTTGTTTATAAAATCAACTCAAATGATGCAGCTCTCCTGTTCACCAGGACTTGTTTCACAGAGGTCTACTCCCTCCTTATAAATAAATTTGTCAGAATCATGTGAAATTATAGCGCACCTTCGATCAGTATGCGCAAATTGAAGGTTTCCAATCGGAAACATCTTCGGAAATTGCGATACCTTATTTTTATGGAAGCTTGTACTTTGATAGAAGGTGCAGGAACGAACTTATTAACAGACGTACAAACATACATAAACTATATCTGAATGCATCTAGAAACAGGAACATACCTATTAACAGACGTACAAACAGACATACGCTATATCTGAATGTATCTAGTGAAAGGAACATAACTATTAACAGACGTACAAACATACATAAACTATATCTGATTGCATCTAGAAAAAGTATGCGCCAATAACCCGCGCAAGTCCCGAGAACTGTGAAGGCCAAAAGTATTGCATTTTTTAAGCCAGTGCATTGCAAAGAGGATTTAGACGGAACAAAGGGATACGGAAAAAATACGTGGATTATCCCATTATCCGGGTCTATTTCGTTGCAAATTCTTTTGCCGTAGGGTTCGTAAATCCCGCGACTTACAAGGGGATTAATTCGTGAAAGCATTGCCTTGGCGCCGCGCTGGTATTTTCTAAATTCAAATTATTGGAAATCTCGAGTGCATATTTGAAAAAAAGATAGAAACAGATATTCTTTAAATCATCCTTGACGTTATCACATTCTTATTTGGCCTTAATTAAAAGCTGGTGTAAAGTACTAAAATTGAATAAATATAATTCCTAGAGTAACTGAAGCATGTATAGTTTAGGAAATGGTAAAAACCTAACATAAGACGAGAGATGAGAAGAGAGAAAGAAAGAGAGAGAGAGATAGGAGAGAGATAGAGAGGAGAGAGAGAGAAGAGTCCAAAACACTGGACGTAGAAACATAATCTGCCATATTTTCTGTTTATGAAGGTGATATTTCTTCGTCTTAAATCGCCGCAAAAAATCTTCATGTTCTTTATCCGTTCATTTTTACTGGCCCAGTCGTTCCAACAATAACCCTTTTTGAAACCAGTACTACCCTGGATCGTTGAAGACGAAGGATAAGAACTGATAAAAAAGAAATAATCCGATGCTCTTCGGAAACAGGAAGTAGAATGACTCTGGGAAAAGAGTCAGCGGCTAAGAAGAGATTTGAAATTCAGTCACTAGTTCAGGAAATCTCTCTCTCTCTCTCTCTCTCTCTCTCTCTACGTCTCTCCTCTCTCTCTCTCTCTCTCTCTCTCTCTCAGGGAATAGCAGTGTTCTGTTAACTTCACGCAAATCATTTTTTCATAGGATGCAGTGTATGAACATTGCTAAAACAAGAGCAGTGTAAGGATATGGTGGCCATTCAAAAAGCAAAAGATTTTTAATAGCACAACGGAATGAAATCAAAGGGAATTAAAATAAGAAATGAATTGAGTCTCGTAAGAGATAACTTCTTGGTAAGATAAACGCGCGGGAGAAAGATATCACTAAAAAATAGAATGACATGCAAGAGTAAGTAAAAGAATATCTTAAGAACGGCATACAAGAGTAATAAAAGGAGGATCTTATTTTGAAGTATCTCCACTTATGAAGCTTCGAAAGACAAGAAGCCTCAAAGGGCGAATGTCCTTAAAGAGAATCAGGTTAATTTGCCTGCAACGTCGGGGATATTGCACAGATGTTTATTAAATCCCAACTGTTTATTCCTTAATTACCTCACCTTCTTGGTTTCTTGTTTTTTATTTGTTTTGGTGCTAATTAACTTGGCGATTGAAAAGGACTTGAAAAGGACGCATTGTTCAACAAGGGTGACTCTCTGTACATGTTAAGAATTTTCATTTTGCCAACATAGCATCGAATTAAGTGAAGTCTGAAAGTGTTGACGATTTGCAATGGACCAGAAGCATTTTAAGACGAAACTTAAAAGAGTACACGACGATATGTATGAAGAGAATGGCCAGTGGGAGTTTAAAAAAAAATATAAAATAAAATAAAAACAAACTTGAAGAGGCAATAACTTTCTCAATTTTCACATCAGGAAGTTAAAGACTGGCGCGAGGAGGAGGAGGAGGCGGCGGAGGCATCGATAATATGACCCAACTCGAGACAGTTCCTCGAAGGAACAAAAGTTCATATCATATTTCAAGTTACAGCAGTTATGGGACCCAAGGGTCTCCGTTCCGCGAACTTCTTCGCTCCCTTTTGACACGATAACCCTCCCGTTTGCAATTACAGTACGCAATGGCTTACTGATCATTCTCTCTCTCTCTCTCTCGATCATCGTCTCTCTCTCTCTCTCTCTCTAACTTTTTTCTGTCTCGCCCCACCAGCTGGGACTGAGAGAGCTATTGAATAACAATCATATTATTATATTATATTATATATATATATATATATATATATATATAATATATATATATATATATATATATATTATATATATGTATATATATATATATATATATATATATATATATATATATATATATATATATATATAATGCAATGCTAAGGAGAAACGAGGCAAATATATATATATATATATATATATATATATATATATATATATTTATATATAATATATATATATATATATATATATCTTATCTATATATTCTTCTGTACTGTCGGCCAAAAACTCGTGGCAGAGTTTCATAATTTTTCGTTCACCGCCTGCCTGACGCACGATTCATGCCTTATTTATCTATTTTTCTTTTCAAAGATGGAAGAAATCATGTGTAATGACGTTAAAAACAGTCGCTGATATCTTTAGAACATTATGTTTTATGTTTTTGTGTAAAACTATTTTCCATATAACAAATTTGACTTGAACGAAACGAAGTGATAAAAAACGTCATATCACAATCATAGATATACATTACCAAATAGATAGGAGACACCTATCACTAGTAGTATCACATAAACATAGTCCTTAAATTATCACTTCAATATTAAGTTGAAGGTAGTTGAACTATTCCATTTGTTAAATTTTACAGAAAACACTGGAATCTCACAAAATGCTATCAAATTTAAAAAGAAAAAGAAGCAAAAAAAGATATCTTAACAGTGTGAACATGCGACCTCACTCTATTGCTTTTGATGTTATGTGCACGGGAATCTAATGTCAACGTGTCATTTTTATCGGTCTAAGAACTCCCTCGATGAGCGAGAGAATTATTGCACTGCATTCGTGTGCAAGTTTCTGTTGGAGAGATATCAAGAAAGCTTAATAAACCGGAGAGAATCATACATAGATCAATAAAATTGTTCAAAGAACGGCAAAATTTAGAACATGCGCCTGAGGTGGAATACCTCGAAGCACCTCATGAGAGCAAGACAATACATTAGTGTAAATGTTGCTGAGCAACATTCATTTGTGAACTGTGAATTCTAGTGCCAATCGTCACGACATTGGGGGGGAACCCTGAACCAGGAATCATAACTAGCTCTACGCTTATGACTGGTGTCTAATGAATACTGTAGATGGCGAGAGGAAGAGATTTTTAAATCTACACTTGAAGTCTTTGATTGTTGTCTAATGAATAAGTCTAATGAATAAGCAAACTTATCTTTGATGGATGAGAGATTCAGTTAGGCTTGCTCTTTTTGTTTGTTTTTATCGGTGGCCAGTGAATACCACGGATAAGGAGGGAACGGTTTCAATGATGCATGCATTTTTTCTTCAAAACCTAAAGAATACATTTTATTGAGAGATACTTTATTAACATCGGCCTAATCCTCCATCACTCCTATACGCCACCTCCGCTCTCTTCTACCATCTCAGGCGACTAGATCTGACTTCTCAGTTCTCACTACGAACTCCAGCTCGTGAAGCATCACTAATGATAACGGTTATTTTAAAATTCCCTGCACCGACAACGGACGCCTCAAAATGCATGGTTATAAAATATTTTCTGTTCAAGAAACTTTATCTTTCATTCCATAAAATGTGTGCATACAATCGTGTTACACCCTGTAGCCGTCAAAGAGCAGCCCTTGATTAAAGCAGTAGGTTTTTCTTTGGGAAAAAAAATAATAATAAAAAAATAAAAAACATATGAAATAGACTTAAACGAGAACGTCACCTTTCATATTTCTTATCCTTTCAGCTACTTATAATATGCTTATGGTAGTAGGTCTAGTAGGTATGCATGTGAAACTAATTTAAATTAATTTCTATTTAGAAGAAATGAATAGCTACAGAAAGATCAACCTAAAAAGCTTTAAGGAAAGTAAGCCTTTCTTAATGTATTCGTCAGTTTTTGACTCCCACAGCTTTCCAAGGTGTCCAAATGAAACAGGATGATATGCAAGGAATTCGATAAAAAATAAGACTGAATTATATTCGTTTGATTTTTTTATGATTGGGGCTTTTTGTTTTTTTTTTTTTTTTCTTTTTTGGTAATAGCTAGGTCTGATTAATTATGTTAAGCAATAAATGAAAAGGATAAGAAGAGGCGAACATGTCTAATAAAACAAGAATAATGGGAATAGTCAAATAAAGCGATTAATATATATATATATATATATATATATATATATATATATATATATATATTGTCGATTTAAATATTCATTAATATTACGTATCCGAGAAAGTATGCTGCTGAAAATAAAACCTAGGCTAATCATGTGGGGAAAAATCAGAAGTCCATTTAGGCCCACTAAATGAGTCATGCAAAATTATTTTATTGATCAAAGGACAAAATTAGTTTACTAAACATCGTTTTCAAAGAATGTTAACGCCTTGACGTATTATTTATCGGCTGTAGGAGACGAAATGATAACACCCCAGTGCAGTACGATATGTTGAGTCAAGACTCGAGCGGCAGCAAAGCTAACTTCAAAATCTTCGGTATGCTGTCAGGAAGCCACAGTTGAGAATAAAATTAGAAATCGTGGACCCATCGGTATATATTTTCCTTACTTTGCAAAATAATTAATCTTTAATACGTTGAATAAGTCTACTCAGTCCTAATGTAATTTATTTCAAGTATAGCACCTTTGAAAGGAAATGTTATTTATTGTTAAGTAAATAATCTGGCACCTGCATATGGCAATATTTCCATAACGAACAATGAATTAAGAAACTACGAAACTACGGCCAATTCTTCTGTTGCCGTCTGTACATATATATATATATATATATATATATTATATATATATATATATATATATATATATATATATATATATAGTATATATATATATATATATATATATATATATATAAATATATATATATATATATATATATATATATGTATATGTTATATGTATATATATGTAGTGTG
>NC_087204.1:9682094-9696115 GCF_015104395.2 Macrobrachium nipponense
AGGAAGATGTAACTGGTATTTTACGCAAATTAATTAAATGTATTATGTTTTTATACAATAATTAAACGAACTCCGTGTACCCTCTGATATGTTTTCATACATTAAGTAAATGAATTCGCTGTACCCTCTGATATGTTTATATACCTTTAAGTAAATTAATTCTGTGTACCCTCTGATAGGTTTTTATACATTAGGTAAATGAATTCTGTGTACCCTCTGATACGAACATTCTTTTAAGTTCTTGAGAATTAATTAAGCTAAAGTCCCTGCTTAGACATTTCTTTATCATCCGAGCTTGGAAAGAAGGGAAAATGATTGTGTTGTAGTATTTACGAAGAGAAAAAAGGCAATATACTCAATATACAGAAGGCAGGAACAAAGTCATCTGAACCAACACGATAGGATTCAACTCGGATCCGAACAGACAATTCCTTGCTAGGTATATTTCATATGCCAAAAATAGCTCTTACACTACTGAAGGAACATATCATTCGTGCCCGCCCCCCCCCCCCCCCCCCCCCCCCCACCCACAAGGATTTTTCTCTGAGCAAAGAAGCCATTAGTGGATCATATGCAAATGCCACTTCGTTTGAAAACTCCGGAACTGCAACGAGACTCATTAGCAGTTAAAAGCGAAACATTTTTATGTTGTTCGGTTTCTGACCCGAGGGGGGATATATTACCACCGATAAAAGAACGAATCTATTAACCTTGTGTGATCCTTTTACAATTTAATTTATTGCCCCTGAAAATTTTTTTATGGCCGTTTACGAGGCCGGTGATGTTAATGACAGAACTAATGGTATTTTCCGTTGTGTGATCTGAACAAAATTAAGACAAACATAAATTATATTTTCAGTTGTGTCATCTAAACAATATTATGACAAATATAAATACTTTAAGTAGTGTCATTTAAAAAAAATTATGACATTATAAATAGTATTTCCAGTTGTCTGATCTGAACCAAATTATGACAAATATTTATGATGATAATTTCAGTTATGTGATCTGAACAAAATTATGACAAGTATAAATGGTATTTTCAATTGCGTTATCTGAACGAAATTATGACAAATAAAATGGTATTTTCAGTTGTGTGATCTGAGCAAAATTATGGAAAATATAAATCATATTTTTTAGTTGTGTGATCTGAACAAAATTATGACAAATATTTATGATGATATTTTCAGTTATGTGACCTGAACAAAATTATGACAAATATAAATCATATTTTTAGTTTTGTGATCTGAACAAAATTATGACAAATATTAATGATATTTTCAGTGATGTCATCTAAACGAAATGATGACAGATATGAATAATGTGCTATTGCTGGCAATAAAGAGGAAAGCATGCGAGAATATAATATTTAATCATTTCGGTGCGTGAGGACAGTAATATCGTACCGAGAGATTTATTATACAGATTTAAACGCGTATTGTAAGACCAGCTCATGAGTAGCAATAATAAAAACTCAATTCTGTTTTCTGCTGGCCAAAAAATTAGTATATATAGTATATGACAAGAGATCTCGTGTATTTTGTCAAAAAGAGGATAACACGAAAATGCCGATGATACTCATAAGACCCAAGGAGGTGGTGGTCTGAACACAAACTCCATTTGAAAAGTTTGAAGGTTAAGACTCGTCTTAAAAATTGGAAATACTTTACGAAGACTCAATCTCAGGAAGTTATGTTCGTTTTACTCAAAAGTTGTAGACGAAAATCTGATCACGAGACGCACTACGCAGGTAATAAGAGAGAGAGAGAGAGAGAGAGAGAGAGAGAGAGAGAGAAAGAATAATTTACAGTATAATATATATATATACTATATATAATATTAGTATATATATGTGTGTGTATGTATATAATGGCAAAATCCACGAAGGAAGTGAAACAATGGAGTACCACTGCAAGGCCTTTCGACTCTTCGAGCTTTACTAAGCAGACAGCTTAGTAAAGGACGAGAGTCGAAAGGCCTTGCAGCTGTAGTCTATTGTTTCACTTTCCTTCGTGGTTGTTGCCTTTATTTATATATTCATAACGTGACAAATTTTAGTGATTCACACACACACACACGAATGAGCTGAGATATGCGATGAAATATCAGAATTTTATTCGCTATATAATATTAACTTTTCGGTCTCCAGAAAAAAATTCGTGATTCCAACATCTACAATGCGCGTCTTTTTTTCAGTCCGTCCGTAAAAAATGAATTTTTCCCGCTCCTGTTAAATCGTCTCAGTAAATAAAAAAAACAAAAAAAGAAAGATAAAAAAAGACTAAATCTAATTATTGGACCGTCGAAAGGGGTTAGGGGATCTTACTCTGCGTTTGCGAGAGATTTTATGCAGCTCTATTTCAAGACTTCAGGTTTCGCGTCCATTTTGCGAACTTTCGAGAATAGGTTACTTTTTTATTTACTCCGGGATTTCCTGGATATATATATATATTACTATATTACTCCTTTTTGTGATACATTCATTATTAATTTGGCGAATGTTTCGCACCCCGTCTGCTTTGCACTTCAGTCGTCAAAATAGGGCGACTGAATATATCCCCGAGAAATGTAGAGGATTTTGACATATCGTACCGACACTGCTATGTAGATTTGGATAAGCTGTCATTATAGTTATGGATACTGATATACTTTCTTTATTCCCTCAAGATGTAAAGCAGCCTTCCATTATAATAGCAAAATCATAGCGAATTACATCGCGTTATCAACCAGGAGTTAAGGAAAATTTTTCTGAAGGGAAGCAAAGAATATATTGGAAACCACCGTGAATGACTCATGAGTGTACAAAATCGGCTTGAAAAGCAGGGTTGGTGTGGTTTATTTTTTTTTTTAACAAAATGAAAATAGTTTTAAAAATCAGTGATTTATTTTATTTTTTATACTTATTTGATTTTTTGTATTTATTTAGTTTTTTGGATTTGTTAAATATTTTTCATTATTTTTGTCCCTCAAAATGGATTTTATGACAATTAATTTTGATTTATCTTTTAGGTTTCCAGTTCTGGCCTTAAGTATGTACTTGCAACTTTTTTTTATATATCAAAATAAATAGATGCAGCACAGTTATGCTTCAGTTTTTATTAACCGCCAATCCATATTTTTCAGTTGGTTTGCTTTCAAATAAAAAAATATAAAAAATCATGATTTTTTAAATGAAAAAATAAATGAATTAATCACTTGATTAAATAAGTTTGGTTTAATCATTGTCAATCCTGTTGAAAAGTCAATGGAAGCTAAGGAGCGAAGTTTATGTTATACTTCGTGCAACGCCGATGAAATGGGTCATCTTGAATCTCAGGTCATCCTGAGCCTTTGAAGACGCGATGACCTTGTTAAGCCAAAGGCTAATTTGTCCATTCAAGCTGTCTTCGATTTCCATGCTCACACCACTGGCTCTCTCTCTCTCTCTCTCTCTCTCTCTCTCTCTCTTCTCTCTCTCTCTCTCTTGTAAATGGCTTATCACATTCTCATGAAAACTAACATACCTGTAGCCTTTTTCATTATATGTATATATATATATATATATATATGACTGGTAAAAATGTTTCTGTAACAACAGAATTCCATCTAATAAAAGGAGCCCATAAAAAACACCAAATATAGAGAAAAAAGTACTATATTTCAGAGACTGCTGTCTCCCTGAAGAGGGAGACAGCAGTCTCTGAAATATAGTACTTTTTTTCTCTATATTTTTGGTTGTTTTTTATGGGCCCTTTTATTTTAGAGATTATATATCTTAATATATATATTATTATAAGATATATAGATATATATAATTATATATTATAATATATATATATTTAAGATTTTATTTATATTATAATTATATATATATATATATTATATATATATATATAATATATTATATATATATATTTTTTAAAAATTTCTTTTTTTATATAGAATATTATATATATAGATATATTATATATTATTAAGCGTTAAGCTACACATGTCCCTTTGATTAATATCTAATTCGCTCTGCCTCAGGATCAAATCAACTAAAAAATTCCCCTTCGGTTAACATATACGAAAGTATATAATTCCGAGGCAGAGCGAATTAGATATTAAAGGACATTTATAGCTTAATGCTTGTAAATATGAATCACGGTAAGAAATCCTTAGTAATGTCCTACCCCATAACGGAGCGATATTCATTCGAGTCAAAGGTATTTTTACACTAATTTGGTGCAAATGAATTGATGTCACATTCAATATTATGTGGGAAATTCCTTGGCTGCCCAGAGGCAGCACTGAATATGTAACGTACCATCTGAAAACTATGGAGCTTGGGTAGAAATGCCTCATGAGAAAATAGGCGGTAAAAAACAACAAAATAAAATACGAGCAATAAATTTCGAGTGAATTCTATCGGGGGTGACGCGAGCAATTTTTTTTTTTTTTTTCGCCCCAATATTTTCCCATTGGATATTAGGATAAGAACAGTTTCAGCTGCTCTCTTTCTCTCTTTTTTTTCTCTCGCCTTCTTCCAGCTATCTCTCTGATTGAATCTTGGAATTTCTTAAAATACTGACTGGATGAGTTATCCAATCACATTCATCTTTGTTATATAGTTACGACCATTCCAGGTAATACCAACAGAGAAAGAGACAGTGTATTAAAACAGCGCTAGTTGGTAAGCCGTCATAAAGACGAAAATCAATGAAGTGAAAGCCATTCAGTTTGGTATCTGAACAAGGAACATCAAAGTGCGGGAAAATCACTCTAGCATAGAAATATTAAACAAGAAATTTATGTGTGTAAATAAAAAAAAAGTAGCAAATTTATGAATACTTTTGGCTCGGATGCTGACGTATGATAATTTTAGTTGCTTTTCCAAAAGTTACATACATATAACATGTATTATATATATATATATATATATATATATATATATATATATATATATATATATATATATATATATATGTGTATTTATATACATATATATATGTATATTTTATATATTACACACACACACACACACACACACACACACACACACACACACACATATATATATATTATATATATTATATATATATATATATATATATATATATATATATATATATATATATATATAAAATTCAGTTTTTCAATCTTGTACATAAATTAAACTTTATTCAGTTATCAGTTATGAATGACTAAAGAGAGAGAGAGAGAGAGAGAGAGAGAGAATCTCTCTAATCCAATTAAGGTACTTCGAAAGGGACGTTCCAAAAACACTTGTTGGGTTCCGCTCAATTAAAAAAAAAATAAAAAATAAAAAAAATAAAAATTGGGACTTCGGGAAAGAAACGGACGCAGTGAAAGTTCAGCTTAGTAAAATGATGATGGTATGCGAAGTCGAATTACTCCCTTTTTTTATTCAAGACGAAATTTTGGAGAGAGTTTCGTAATTAACGAAGAGCGCTTTTAGATAAAGTTAACCTAATTTGGCCTCGTATTGTTAAATAGCTCCGTGAACTTTTGCCCTCAATCACAAAGTTTGTGCTGGCGGGAATGATTCGTGTTGAAAATGACGTCATTGTCGAGACGATTCGCCCTCGTCATATTTCATTATTCAGTCTTCATTAACAAACTCAAATTGAATATACTCGTATATCCGAATTTGCAGCTTTTCAGAACAACGTTATAGGAAAGGCTGTGGATGAAACTATATCCTTAGCATTTTTTTTCCTGCCAGAACTGACGAATTTAATTTTGGAACATGTGGAACATATTTCTACCAGATCGTAGGTGTTCTTTGGATAGCTGAAGGCGATGGTGAATACTGCGTGGATGACTTAACTTTTAATGCAAAGCCCGTTCACTGAAAATTTATGGTTGAAGTGTGAGGGGAAAGTGGTTTTGTCTTACGATCAGTGATACGATCAGTAATACATAAACTAAAGACAACAAACCCACGAGGAAACCCACTACGATAAATAATAAAATAATGATCCGAAAAGTGGATAATACATTGTCATTCTGCACTTAAAGATTTCAATGGCTTCCTTCACCGTAATTTTCGAGTAAGCAAAGTTTTTGCAAAAGGCGGTGATCCTGAAATGAATTAAAAAAAAAAAGCATGAACATAAATTTTTGTTAGAATGTATGAGAGTAGTTTTTTTTTTTTTTTTTTTTTTAGCGTGGTCTCTAAAAAACACGAGAAAAAATGCACCTGTTGATAAAAAAAGAAAACTTGCATAAGAGTAGTCTGAATTTTAACTTCAAAGAAAACCTTTCTGGCTGTGAAATTCAGAACCGGTTTATAAACACACACACACACACACACACACACACACATATATATATATACTATATATATATATATATATATATATATATATATATATATATATATATATATATATATTAGTCTTATTCTTTAAATCTCTCTTATTATCGTATTATGAGACAGTGCATTTATGGTTTCATTATTTTATTTACTCTGAATAAAATTACCTATTTTGGGACCATTGCGTTCGTGTATAATCAGAATGTATGTATGTATGCACACTATAATATCATATATATATATATATATATAATATATATATATATATATATATATATATTATATATATATATATATAGACTTACAAATGCTGTGTATATAAAAGTAAATTCCTTAACTCTATCTCTCTCTCTCTCTCTCTCTCTCTCTCTCTTTCCATCAAGGGCTGTTGCAAGAAAGCTATTGCTCCAATATTTCAGCCGGAATATCCCGGTAAATAAAAAAGGAGGTGTGCAAAGTCCACGTTGCAGAATTGTCAATCTGAAGACAACAGTGAAGCGATTTTACTCTAGAAAACTCTTTTTGTAATTTTTTTATAATCCTGAAACGTCGGAGAGTATACTAGAGGGCTGCAAATTGGGATGCTGATCATCTACCCTCCAATCATCAAGCGTACCAATTTACAACCCTCAATCCTCTGCAGCTTTTATGTTATTTAAGATTAACCTTAGCCATGATCTTGCGTCTGGAAACGATATAGACCAGGCCAAACAGGGCCGTGGTTAAAGTTTCATGGGCTGCTCATCATACAGCATTATACCAAAACCACTGAGAGATAGATCTATTTTCGGCGTCCTTGATTATATATACGCTGTACAGAAATCGCGATTACGCCGAAAAAAGTTTCCGTGCATTTTTTTTACTCGTGGATTTCATTTACACATTTTGTTGGCCTCGAGATGTTGCGTCACTCTCTCTCGCTTATTTATTTTTGTGGATTTTGGGATTCAATGTCACCTATTGTTGCTCACAACAAATTTTTTAGGGCCACTCGACGGTTCGAAGTGTTCAATTTTGATACGAACTTGAAATCTCGATGCCTTTTCAAAGAAACGGAGACCAATTAGTCGCAAATAAGTTAGGATTTATTTTTATAACTATTTAGCTAACTAATGAGTTAATTGGTTATGCTAGTAGAGACACAATGATGTAACGATCGTTTGGTCATATTCTGCGTCTGTAAGCTACCCATCTGCTTAATTTTCTAACTTATGATATTCTTCATATTGCATTTACATTTCCTTCTACTGTTGTGGGAGTGTGAGGAAGTGGGGGGGTGGGGATGAATTGAGGACGACTGCATATTTCAGAATAGGTAGTTATTCCGAACATCATGCGTTTTCGTAAAGGATGAAAGGAAATAATATTATCTTGCTGATTCTAATATCCGAGTCTCCTCATCTCTCTCAGAATAGTGAAATTGCGTAAGAATATTGTTATATCAATCTTAAGACTTCCTAGAGCAATAAGTCATGAGTAGGGTAAGCATAATCTCTGTACCTGCAGGTCTTCCAGACACGTAGTAGAATAACACTATTTGATGTATTGCAGCCATCCAAACAAACGCATTTAACCGAATGATATAGGTAGCTTGTTTGTTTTGGCTCATCATTGCACGCTGCAATGAACTTTTAATTGTTTCCCCATGTTGTTTGCACTAATTATTCAACGAGCTGGTTACAAAAATATCAACTGTAATTCGCCATTACCAATTTATATAGTATGATACAAAAAATTTTTATTATAAAATTATAAAATTTGTCGATCCCCAAAAAGTGTCTGAGAGAGGAGAATGCAATTATCAATTTTTGTCGTTATGGTATATTACAACACACGAATTAATAAGCTTATAATAAAGTATGAGAAAAAATGTTATTTTTTCAATCGTCCTTAATCTAACTTATTGGATTTTTGCCAGCGTAATCTCTTGAGACGGATAACGTGGCGTAATCCGAAGACTGCGATAGCAGTATTTTTTCTTGTTCCATTATGTCACTGTCGTTAATTCTAGAATATAGTATTTTCATGGTATTATCTTACAAGATGATTGTGGGATAAGAGAAACAGAAATAACGCTTTGAGAGTAGGCTAACTAAGTATTTCCTTTTACATTGCTTATATACATTATCAGTGGAAACACTGGTCTTAAAAAAAAAAAATAAAAAAAAAAAAAAAAAAAAAAACAGATACAGGTGTGTATGTGTGTCAGTGGATTGTTTCTAGTTTAGTGAATTATATTAGAAAAATTAAATCATACAAAAGATTTCAATCTAATTTTTAAGTTTCAGGAAAACTCGAAATCATTGCAAAGTTGTAAATTTATTAGAAGTATCGTAAAAATGCTTTCTAAGTTCCGTTTGTTTCTCTCATAAATACATCCACTTTCGTTACCTGAAACATTGAGCAAAATGATCAATATAAGTCGGGAGATCTGGTTGCAAAATAGATATTTTAAATAATCTTTTGACCAGCGAGAAGATCGTCTTCTGTTAGAGTAGAAGAGATACCATCGAGGGAAGCTATTAGAGAATTATAGAAATCAAGGGAGATTCCAATTAGCGCCTCAGGAGCGTGGATGGTATGGTCTTCGCCTGCTATCTCGGTGGCCGCGCGTTTGATTCTCGGGCATTCCATTGAGCTGAGAGAGATGTGTATCTCTGGGATAGAAGTTCACTCTCGACGTGGTTCGGAAGTCACGTAAAGGCCGTTGGACCCGTTGCTGAATAACCGCTGGTTCGATGCAACGTAAAAGCACCATACAAACAAACAAACAAGATTCCAATTGTTATCCTATGTTTGTGTGATATCAAGCATGATCTAGAGTCTAGAGTCTAAGTTCATAGTCTCGAAGAAGTGCGTCGTTCAAAAGGACAGAAAAAGCTGAGCGTGGCAGTGAAAATGTCGGCTTTCGAGAAGTTTGTTTGATCTCTGGGAAGGGAAATCTATCGTCTCTTGGGTGACGGTTTTGACTTTCCTTTGATCTTAGAATTTTCTTTCTTCTCTATTCATCAAGTAAGTCATACACAGCTAAATTCTCAACGGGCAAGAAAATTGAAGCGAGGATATAAATACATTCTGTTCTGAGTTAACTACAATTTTTTTACCATCAGGAGCTAGTGTAATAATAATAATAATAATAATAATAATAATAATAATAATAATAATAATAATAATAATAATAATAAAGTTTATTTTTAGCTCAAGCCCATATATATGGAGTTATACAAAGGTACAGACAGAAACATACATCAATCTTATTACCTTCAGGAGCTAATAATAATAATAATAATAATAATAATAATAATAATAATAATAATAATAATAATTAATAATAATAATAATATTAAATTATTATTAATAATTAATAATAATAATAATAATAATAATAATAATAATAATAATAATAATAATAATAATAATAATAATAATAATAAATCTTATTTTCTGCCCAAGGCCATATACATGGAGTATACAAAGTACAGACAATAACATACACAATCTAGATGCATGAGATAACATGATAAAATGAAATTAATCGGGCAAATCCACGCAGTTCTGAAAAGTAGTATGAAAAGGCTTGTAATAATCATAATAATAATGGTAATAACAGTAATGATATTGAAAATAGTTTTTTAAAAAACCTGTTATTTATATATCTATATATAATTGCAATATTCTAGATATTTCGTTAAAACAGTTTAGTGTCAATGCTTTTTCTATTTTTTTCAGGACCTAGATAACTAAATACCTTTAAGCACTTTTTATTAACTATGATTTGACGTAGGTTTTTTTTTTTTTTACGTCGTACACAAGAAAAGTGACATCAGGGTATATATAATTGCAATATGCTAGATATTTCATTAAAACCCTGTTTAAAGTGTCAATGCTTTGTCTTTTATCAGGACCTAGGTAACTAACACCGTTAAGCATTTTTCAATTAACCTAAGATATGTCGTAGGTTTTTTTCTTATATACAAGAAAAGTGGCATCAGGTTTAGAAACTCACGGGATAAATCCTTTGTGAAATAGTGGCCCTCTTGTGTCAACCATTGGATTTCACCTACGAAGCGACGGCATTTCCCCTTTGATGCTGTCGATCCCCAAGAGGAATTTGCCGCAGGTGAGGGTTTTTATAAGGCTTTCAGATTTCCCCTCCGGTAGATTGGAAGAGGGGGGAGGGGGTGGGTGTTGGCGGCCCAGGGTCTCAGTGGCTGGCTATATTGGCAGCAATAGGAGAAGATGAAAGATGCCTCATTGATTTTAGTTTTTTCTTGTAGCACACATCGACTGATAGTCCTTGAGATAGCTCCAGCAAGACTTCAGTAATGGTTGGCAGCGTCCTTCTGCTTGCGGGTTTTTGAATGCATTGGCAAAGGAAAATTGTATTATGTATAGTTTTGCATCAGTGTTTTAGAATATTCAAGTTTATGGATGAAGATATATTTAACCCTATGTTCTCACCGACGTTAACTGGGGTGTCTGTAAATACAGACACAGTCACACGTACATACAAACCCAAACACACATACACACACACACACAGGTTGCCCAAGTTTATTACTGTTGAAAGCTATTAGATACCGAGTTCTATGATTTTAAGAATATTATGGTTTATATATTTTTTTTTGTATGAATAGATGTCCTCGAATTCTTCCTTTTGGGCGTGTTAGTGTTATTTTTTTAAAATTAGCTGCTTAATAGTCTTACCACTAACGAATAAAGGTTGGATTGCTATGTGTATATCGAATCATTCTTGAATAAATACTAGCCTTTAGGGTTCCTTTTCATAGGCCCTATTTTTTTTTTTTTGGAGGGGAGGGTTCAATTTGTCCCTGTTGCTTGTTGGAAAAAGAAGCAATTAATTACCAGATTTGCAATGTAGTTTCAAGGTTGCAATTAAAAAAAAAAAACGATGGTTGATATCGTATATAGTTAATCAGAGAAACTTTTAGAGTTGTCATCTCTCCAGCTCTACTGGATGCAATATCCTCATTTGAGAGTCTCCTTTGAATAGCAATCACTGTTCTGTGGTTAAGTTTTTCCTTTAATACAGTTGCAGAAAACGTTCCAAATGAACTTTATTTTTTTCCTGTTTAAAGCAGTGAAAGTTCGGCCCCTTTTCTAGATCAGTATACATAAGCCACCATATACAAATGAACATTGACGCTATTCATAATTATTTACGCTTCTCCCTTTATCCTTGAACTTAGCCTTGGTTTTCACTCTCTTTTTTCCCCACCTCTTTCAACCCTTTCATCATGAATTGCTGAATACATTATACGGAAGTTCAGAGTCTCAGATATAATCGGATTCTCGTCTCTTCTTGCCACCCCCAGGGCCTTATGCAAATGACTCTCGCACTTGCATAGATATCAGGAAGATAAGGGCACTTCTGTAGATATCAGGCAGATAAGGGTGCTTCCATAGGTATCAGGAAGATAAAGATTAGGTTATCAGCTCGTCTTCAGACTTTCTTTTGATGCTAATTGATTTTTTTTTATTTCTGCCATGGGAATGAGGCTGTTATAGTATACTCACATCACCTCCTGGCATCTAATGTCAGGCCAGTCCCTTACGAAGCTCCTGATTGGCTGTTGATAAGCCAATCACAGGGCTGTAAAACTCTCATCCTCTCGAGAGAGAGTTTCACATAGGCAGGATGTATGTATGTTCCACCTCTCCTGAGGGATACGTCTTTCAAAAGTATCCCTCAGGAAAGGTGGTAAAACGTACATCCTGCCCATGTGAACTCTCGAGAGAGAGACTGAGAATTTCCAGTCCTGTGATTGACTTATCAACAGCCAATCAAGAGCGTCATAGGGGACTGGCCTAGACATCAGATGCACGGGTGATGTGAATCTAGTATAGCTCCACACCTTTATCATGACCGCAACAGATGCTGATACCCATTTGCACTCGAGAACCGCACCCACTTTGGCTGATTGGACGTTCTAAAAGTTTGCGTGTGTGTGTCTGTGTATTTGAGAACAGCATTCTTTCCAGAATTCTCACAATTCTCGAAAAAACCGTAAAACGAGTCAAAATAGCATTGCGGTAGAATCCAGTTTCATTTCGGTAAGAGGCTTAGACATCAAAGTGTAGCTTTTCCCTTTCTGCCGATGCATTGCCTTCAGACACGGCATTTCCTACGCACAGTTCCCTCTTGAAATTTACTTGGGTGCCCAGTGGTGCGTTTTATAATCTCTCTCTCTCTCTCTCTCTCTCTCTCTCTCTCTCTCTCTCTCTCCTTGGCTCTGAGATCTTCGAATTCTTGTGGTTGTTGGTGGGTATATACTTACTTTTACTTTATTTATCTATTTACCTTGCATGGGTTTTGTTAACAGGTGATTTTTAATTATTTTTTTATGATGAACATCCATGGGCATGTGTATCATAAAAAAAGAGCCTTTATTGATAAATGCCCATGGATGTGTATCATAAAAAAAGGAGCATTTATTTATACATGCCCGTGGCTGTGTATCCTAAATAAAAAAAATTAGCTTTTATGATAAATGCCCATGGATGTGTTATCATAAAAAGGGAGATTATTGTGTCAAGTATCGTCTTGCTTTACTAGAGAGAAATATAAGCAGAATTTGTTGAAATTTTACTCCTTTTTGAAAGGGGGAGATCGGAAAATGGATATATCAGTCAGTTAACTTAGTCGTGTTAATTTCTTTTCGTCAGTAACAGCACGAAGTTCGTTCACATTTGGAATATATATACAGTCGTTGTCATTACATATTGGTGGTAGTATTTCAAGACTCAGAATGTCTACGACGGTATTTACGGGGCGGGGGAGGGGGGGGGGGCGGTCGACGTTCAGAAACGCACTGTACGCAAGGATGCCTACGCTGGCTTTGAAAATATGCCGGTGATTGTGTTGAATATCATCCAGTGAATCTATTATTAATGTATTAATCTATTAATCTATGTATTAATCCTGCTATAGTTGTAGAGGCGACCAAAGAAAGTGAGTAGTTAACCGGTTAAGACGTTAACTAACATAAAATAAAAATAAAAAATTAAATTTTTGTCAGCAGTCGATGCCGAAGTAACTCCAGGACTCATGCAGAAGAGTGTGCTACTAGAAACAGCGCACATAGGCAGAAAAGTGGTGTACTCTTAAGGAGGCAGGATGCAACCCGGAACCCCACACTATAAAAACTAAGCGCCTCAGTGGCGTGGTCGGTATGGTGTTTGCTTGAGACCTCGGTGGCCGCGAGTTCGATTCTCGAGCATTATATTGAGGTGTGAGAGATGTGTAGTATTTCTGGTGATAGAAGTTCACTCTCGACATGGTTCGGAAGTCACGCAACGCCGTTGGTCCCGTTGCTGAATAACCGCTGGTTCCATGCAACGTAAAAACTTCATACAAACAAACACCATAAAAGTTGACCAGTCAAATAGGATGACAGTGATATGAAAAACAATATAGATGTGTTTTGCAGAGTTATTTCATCCTTGATCCACCAATTAAAGAATGAATGACGCAGGGGCTATCATTCTTCCTTTTCTCTTGGACTTCGTCCAATTTACCGTCTGTAAAAGTTCTATGCATATTACTCTGCTCGAATTCAACGTTCGTCAAAAATTGCACGTAAAACTCTGCTCAATTTAATACCGATGCGAGAGCGCTCACAGACCGACG
Organism: Macrobrachium nipponense; assembly: GCF_015104395.2. NCBI lineage: Eukaryota > Metazoa > Arthropoda > Malacostraca > Decapoda > Palaemonidae > Macrobrachium > Macrobrachium nipponense. The sequence goes on from NC_087204.1 coordinate 9,696,047, forward strand.
ACTCTGTTGAACGAGCGACTTGATTTCTTCTTTAACGCATAGCTGAAAGAGGCTTTCGAATGAGGGTGG
>NC_087204.1:9696615-9734115 GCF_015104395.2 Macrobrachium nipponense
AATGTTTGGGTGATGTCGTTGAGCAAGGGGCGATTTACTGACTACCAAGAACGCGCATTCCTCTCTGAAATGGTCTCTTGGGTTGTTAGAGCAATTATTATGAAGTTTAGACAGTGTCTGCGTCTTGAACAGTAATTCTGGGTGAGTTGGCGTAACATTCTTGAGAAAGAATCAATTACCACACCTTTCCTATTAGATGATATGTATTGAATAGACAAGCAAATATTCGATGAGGTAAGCTTGATTATACACTGTGGTTTTTATTTGTAAATAATTAGCCGTGCCATTTAGCTGTCGTATCAAATGACGAAGTAATGTTATGCAAAGTGTTTACGCATTTTAACTTACGAGGCACTTGGTGCGTAGCGTTCTTTGAAAACCGTTGACAATTTGCGCCAGGAGTGTACTCACTATTACAGTAATTGTCATTTTCATTGTTTTTCCCCCAATCTCATTATTATGAAATCCCCTCACCTTCACATCCTTTTAAGGATATAACTGTTATTTTCAAACAGACAACAGGGAATTGCATACCGGGTATTCTTAAAGGTGGTAGGTAGTCATTTACATCTCTTAAAAATGGCATCGCCTCACGCATATATATTCCAGCCATTGATCACTGAGGGCATTATTGTTAGGGGAATAAACCCCAGTCCACTTTCACGACTCCAACGTTGAGATTCTGAGGCAATAAAAAATAATAGTTTTGTTCTAGTTCTTGAGAATTTCATGGCGTGAATTTTATGCTGTTTTTCTTCCGTGCAATTTTGCATGATGGCCTCTTCCTGTGCGAGTTTTCCAAGAGAGAGAGAGAGAGAGAGAGAGAGAGAGAGAGAGAGAGATTTACTCTAATAGCTAGCTGCATCTGAGCGGTATCCAGGAATACTTTATTGGCATAACATTAGCGCCATTGAATATTAACACTCAATCGACCTGGTTCACAATAATGGTAATTTTTGTATCCTATTTATTAATTTCTCACACGCGCGTCATTACGTCGGTTTTATATGGTAGAGTATTTCTCGTATCTTTGTTTTCATCCACAAAACTCTCGATTCTAACGTTCTATGGACCATGAAACATGAATCGCGTGAAATAAACAAAGCACCTTTGCCATAACCTCGTGAGAATCGTGTATCTGAGTATCTGAACCACCTGGCTGCCGTGGGAGATAAGGACCCCTGAGAGCCAACCAAATTCCACTTCAGTTCGAAGATGTGATAGCCTCCGAAGAGCCGTAACTGTTGCTCACGCCCCTAAGAAGGCGTTCTCGCTCCTCTATTTATATCATTCATAAAGCCTCTGGTTATTCCGAATGGTGGTGTAAAAGTAATGGCCCTCTTCTGAACGTTACGTCTCACAAAGATTTCCTTGGGCTTTGCCTAAAAAGGAGATTCTGTTGCGAAGCAGAGGACGATATTGGCACTCCTATCTTCTAAAGGTGCCCCTAGGATGTTCCTGCTTTGAACGGCTTTTCACACCGAGAAATGCGTAGTGGGAGAAGATTGCTAACGATGGTAAGGTTATAAAACGTCACATGACATACTGGAAGTCACGGGAAATAATAAGTTATTTCTTTATAGCCAGGGGACAGTGACAATGAAAATGGAAATTCCCTTACATTTGAACCTGAAACCAACAGTGAAATTTGCCCATTTTCATTGAGTGTTTATTAAATTATAAATAATCCTTCCCCCTGCAAACACTAATCTGGGGTGTATTCGACAATTCTTCGCTAATCTCTTCCCTCTCCTCTCTCTCTCTTCTCTCTCTCTCTCTCTCTCTCTATCTCTCTCTCTCTCTCTCTCTCTTAAGTGGTTCCCTTGACAACTGCATATCTAGAAACTGACGATCTTAACCCCCCCCCCCCCACCCCTTTGCCACTAACTCGAGGTCCAGTTCTTATGCAGAAAGGAATGGGAAAGTGTGATTCAGTAACATTTCTTTGATTTCATTTACTATATATATATATATATATATATATATATATATATATATATATATATATATATATATATATATATATATATATATTACATATATATCATCCAAGCTGCTCATCTTCGAATAAAAAATAATTAACTTAAAAAGGTTATATACCTTAACAAGGCATCTCCCTCGTACAAATAATTCTCATTACATCAGGAAATCGAATGTGATTGGAATTCCATAACCAAAGTCCTCTGACAAACCGGATTATAAATCCTTATGGGATAGCTGAGCAGACTGAAGCAGCAGGAATAATAAAGTAGGAAGTTGGCAACTGGGGTAAATACAAGAAGAAGAAGACTGAATTTCAGATAAGAAAATTGCATCTTTGTATATAAAGTAAATTTACTAATTAATCATACATATATATTCTGACACAAGACACACACTTAATATATATGTACACACACACACACACATACACAACACACACACACACACACACACATATATATATAATATATATATATATATATATATATATATATATATATATATATATATATATATTCATACATACATACATACATACATATATATAATATATATATATATATATATATATATATATATATATAGATATATATATATATATATATATATATATTAAAAAATCACATTAGATTAACGTGACTTCATTATATACGCGAATACACAGAAAACGATAGGCAAAAAGTCAATTACATACCATGGCGCTTCGCCTTTATTCAGGCATTGTTGTGCCTCGGATATATAATATATATGATAATAATATATATAATATATATATATATATAGATATATATATTATATATATATATATATATATATATATTAAGGTTGTGTGTGTGTGTCAGAATATATACATGTATAATTAATTAGTAAAATTACTTATATACAGATGAAACATTTTTCTTCATCTGATATTCAGTCTTCTTCTTCTTGTAATTTATTTACCCCAGTTGCCAACTTGTACTTTATTATTCTTTGCTGCTTAAGTCTGCTCAGATTTCCATAAGAATTTATAATCCGTTTTATAGAGGACTTGTGTACGTAAAGTGTGTGCATGTTGCGAAATGTTATTATAGTTTATTTTAATTATATACTTCGGGAATTATTGTCGATTCAGCTTTAAATATCCCCCCTTTTCTGGGACATAAAAAAAAGTTAACTTTGAAGTGGCAATTATCACTACAACGCGCATTTCTTTTTATCTTATCCAAAACAAGACTTATATACACTTGGGCACAAAAGGATCAAATTCAATATATTTCTTTGAACTTAAAGTGAAACTCAGTGGAAAGACTCATTCGACATGGCCGGAAATAAATAAATGAGTGGTCTCTGGGACAAAAAATAAGAAAAAAAACCCGGTCTATTGATAGCGGAACGATAATCTTCAAAGAGAAATGGTAATTCGTTCCATTCGCGTTATTATTCAAACAAAACAGTTTTTATGGTTCGATCGCCAGCCAGAAATAGTACCGGAAATATTTGCTGTTTTTTGCGGAAACAAATTATTTTCAATGAGCAAAATTGTTACATACAAAGTGGGTTTTTTTTTTTTGGGGGGGGGTGACTAAAAAATTATTTTTTTTTTAAACAAATCATTTTCAAAGAGCAAAATTGTCAAATACACAAAGGTTTTTTTTTTTATTAAATAATCTGAATCTATGAACATAATTAGGATATAGTTTGAAAAAATAACCTAATTAAGACAAATATGAATATTGAAATTCTACCCAACAACCTAGCCCAGTCAGAAAAACGAATTTTCAGAAGAATTGAAAAGACCCTGTATAAGATTAATTCGTTGAAAACTACCATTACTTTTAACAAAATAATAATAATAATAATAATAATAATAATAATAATAATAATAATAATGTAATAATAATAATAATAATAATAATAATAATACCCCATCCTTGCTATTCAAGTCGAATTTTAATACCGTCATAATGACCTGAACATGTCTACCAAAATTTTCCTTTTTCTGCCACTGACAGTTAACCATACATACTGAACATGTTGCCTATTATGCTTCCAAGCTCTCTACAATAACACCGATTATGCGCTAGTAGGCTCTTAAACCCTCCTCACAAAAGGATGAGACGAGGACGACTAAATCGCCAGATTAGACCGGATATGACAGGCCTTTTACCTTCGCATATGAACCATTAAGTCAAATAGTTTTCTGAAACATTCGCATCAGAGGAGACCTTTTATATGAACGATGTCGATCTCCGTTTTCATTACATTTTCGCTTATGTTCATACAAACCAATTCCCCGAAAACTGCTTCATTTGCAAAGCTTATTCAAAAGCATCAAATTAAGTCAGCCAGAGAGAGAGAGAGAGAAGAGAGAGAGAGAGAAGAGACAGAGAGAGACAGAGACAGAGAGAAATATAATAGTAATATTTCCACATCATTAACGAAACCTCTTACACCGGAATTACCAAACGCAATCAAAAAACTAAAAAAACTTACTAATGGACAGTTCCATTTAACACACTACTCTATTAATCTCCATTCCATCTTGCATTAAACATTTTTTTTTAAATCTTATTTTTTGAAGGAAATACTTTCCCCCTCAGTAAACTGCCACTGCCAGGGGAGTGTGAAATACCCTTCAATTTTTCATGCATGGGTAGAGGTTCCTCAAGGGGTGTTTGATGGTATTGCTTCACATTACTTAAGGAATAAACTATTATTTATTTATTTCCGTCCGTAATTTTCGTTCGTGATAACTTTTATAATGTGTATATAATTACAAAGTCAGAATTATCACTTCATAACTTGCATATAATTATCAAGTCACAAATATCACTTCATAACTCGTATATAATTACCAAGTCAGAAATATCACTTCATAACTTGTATATAATTATAATTATCAAGTCAAAAATATCACTTAATAACTTGCTATATAATTATAATCAAGTCAGAAATATCACTTCATAACTTGTACATAATCATCAAGTCAGAAGTATCACTTCACAACTTCTATATAATTATCAAGTCAGAAATATCACTTCATACCTTGTATATAATCATGAATTTAGAAATATCACTTCAAAACTTGTATATAATTATCAGGTCAGAAATATCACTTCATAAATTTTATATAATTATCAATTTAGAAATATCACTTCATAACTTGTATATAATTATCAATTTAGAAATATCACTTCATAACTTGTATATAATTATCAGGTCAGAAATATCACTTCATAACTTGTATATAATTATCAATTTAGAAATATCACTTCATAACTTTTATATAATTATAAATTTAGAAATATCACTTCATAACTTGTATATAGTTATTAATTTAGAAATACCACTTCATAACTGTTATAATTATCAGGTCAGAATATCACTTCATAACTTTTATATAATTATAAATTTAGAAATATCACTTCATAACTTGTATATAGTTATTAATTTAGAAATATCACTTCATAACTTGTATATAATTGTCAAGTCAGAAATATCACTACGTTTGCCTTTAAATATCATGTAAATTATATTTGATTAAACGCCTTTTCAGTAATGTTACTTCATCACTAAGATTGGAAATAATGTTTACAGAAAACGGAGTAGGTTCATGTGCATATATACAATCTCGTCCCAACAGTATATATATGTGGTAATTTATCTTCAATAAACCTTACCAGTTCTACCAGTGTATGTCATTGTAGTTTTAATTTTGTGTTAAATAATTAATGCTGATATAAAGGAACTGGTTCAACCATGGGAATTCAGGCGCATATGATATACTAATTTTAAGTATCTCCAGTATACGAAAAGTGAAAACTGTATTTACTGAAAGGTTTATACTGTTAAACTTTTTTTATCAAATGGCATAATCCACTCACCTCAAGGATATGGTGTTGATTGGGATGAAAGTAATTTACTCGCACTTAACTCTATTCATCGTTGTAAAGTGTATGTGGAAAGTAGCACATATTCCAAAACAGCTCACCAGTTATATGCATCCATCATGTTTACGATGGTACAAACATACAGCACTTGGAAGAAAAATTCTTTCGCACATTTCCGCGTGGATTCCTTTACCAACTTGGCTTTTATTCAGGAAATAAAAGAGTGGAGTTTTGCGGAAGGTATTCAGCGACCACCCTCCTTTTCTTATATTTCAGTTCATTAACTCCCCTCTCGTATCGACACCCTTTTTGTACCCCTTTTATTGCTTCCATTTTCCCCAGAGTTATCAAAGAACCCTTCATTATGGAACCCGCGATATCTGTTTCTTCCCGCGATCGGTACCCCTCAATCTCCTTGTCTGAACATCATTATTATGAACATGCGGTAGCATTTGTCCATTGCAATTCTTATGTTTAATATTTATATTTGTGCTTTTTTCTTTCTCAAGTGCGTTTATTTATACCTTCGATATTTCACGGACATTTCATAAGAGCGATTTTCTATTTGTTTATTTTCTCAAATGTAATGATAGCTAAGAGATATATTATTAGATAGGGTGAGTCAAACATAAACAGAGAAAATAATCAGAGTACAATGACAATAACGAGAGAGAGAGAGAGAGAGAGAGAGAGAATGAGTAGTGGTGTATGTTCCTGATCTCCGCCCGGATCAGGATTAGTGGAGCTGACTCTCTCTTATCTTACCCTTACGTGGGGTTAACACGTTAATTCCTCTTCTTGAAGGTGGAGCTTGCTAAATTTAACATGTTAATGCTACCTAACGATTGATATTCAAGTTCTTAACGAATAGAAATTGAATATATGTGAAGGACTATCAATAACATTCAAGCATGTCATATATACTAAAATTTATGACATAAAAATAATGTCCGTTCAAAGTTCACGATCGAGACGGAACAAAAATAAGATATAATATGAAAATGGTTAAAAGCTTCAGGTTGGCAAAGAATTGGAACTCGTATTGGCAATTCAACGGCGATGTGTAGTGACCTGACTGTCTGCATGACTTGAGTGAATGACTTTGTCTGCGTCAGTTGAAAAAAAAAAAAAAATTCCCGAAGTTCATTCACGTTGATGAATAGGAAGCGATCTTTGCATTTTTTTTTTTTTTTTTTTTTTTTTTTGAGGAATTCAGTTCTCCGAGGGATGAATTTTCTTCATGATTCGTCCATCACAATAAGGTGTTGCGTCACACTTTTGAAACGCTGATTTTGGTCGATTCCAAATATAGGGCGTATTAATTAAGTACCTGCAAAACGTTTAATGTAAACTAATTCACCTTTCACTACGGAAAGGAAGAGCTCTGACCAGACCAAGCAGCCACATACTCAGGCTCATTGTAACTGTATAAGATGACTTCATTCATAGTGCAAATAAACACTACGCAAACCTTCATGATGGTTTCTTGTCGAGAGCAAAATAAGAATTGAAAGAAAAAATACCACATGCATCGAGCCGTCTCGCAAAAAATTCCCGAAGGCACCACGACTCCTCTTCAAGATGATTGACACAGAAAAATTTAGGTCAGACTTGGAGAGTTAAAAAAAAAATAAATAAATAAAACCTTCTCTCAGCTGCGTCTCTTCCCAAGGGAGTGGCTTGTGATCACGAGCATCACTCAGCCATTTTTGAATCTGCATTCTTCGCCTAATGTTTGTCATTCAGGGACCTTCACTGAAAAATTGTCTTGCCTTCTTCTTTATTTTTTTTTCGTAAAGAAGACAAATACCCTTCTTTCCAAAAGGGAGGTCGTGAGAGCCTCTTTGTCAGGTGAATATTACATCCCCCCCAAATAGACTAGATTTTTAATTGTCTCTTCATTAATAAAATTCACATTCACCCTTTGGGAAGTGGTTTGTTTTTATATGCCGAAAAATCTATTAACAACTGTAAATGCAGTACTAGTTATAATGTGGTCTCAGCTGTATGTTTTACTTTTGTTTTTTTATTGTTGAATTGTGACTCTATTTTACAAGATTCAGTAGACAGACATATTAACCATTCTGGATACAAAAATCATGCTATTCTGTTTATAACAGAATGAAAGTAAAGCATAAATATTTTCAACACTTGACGGAGTAAATATCACCTCAGTATTCGCAGTATGAAAAGATATCCATTGCTCTACATCACAAGACTGCATTCAGAAAGCAATCTATCCTGTGCTGCTTATTATTGAGATAGATGTGGTGCAGTATCTTTACAGAAATAACTGAATCTGAGTGCAATTACTCTGCTGCCCTTTAGCAGTCATATGTGCAGTAATTAATTTGTTGTTCGCCATTAGGAGAGACCTAAAAACTTTCCTAATGACTTCTGGATGTAGCACTGTCATTACTACCTGCTAAATGGTATCAACATCTTCCTTTGACATGCATGCAATGAGAAGAGGGTTATCACTCACTGAACTCCATATAATTACTAAGAAAATAGAATTGCCAGAAAAATCTATTTCTAAGTCACTCTGACTTCACTTCAGTCTGATAGCACAGGGATGGCGAAGAGGAAATGTATTTGGAATAGGACTGAAGGTTGAGAATAATATATTCTCTTAAATTTCTCCGAAATACTCTTAAATCTCAAGAGGTTAGAGAAAGCTTGAGACATATAATATCAGAAAATGAGTATATTATTATTATTATTATTATTATTATTATTATTATTATTATTATTATTATTATTATTATTATTATTATTATTATTATTATTATTATTATTATTATTATTATTATTATTATTTATTGAAGGTCCAGAGTAATAATAATAGTGGAATGTGATTATTTATACAAGAGCTACAAAAGCTTTCGAAACCTTTGCTGGGTTCATATTCAGTCTAGTTAGAAATGAATATGAAACCAGGAGAGGGTTCGAAAGCTTTTACAGCGCTTATATAAATAATCACACTCCATTACTATACGTCTCAAGCTTTCTCTAACCTCTTCAGATTTAAGAGTATTTCAGTAACCATTACTTGAGTTTAACAGCTATCTATGATCTGTGTCACTGGATTTTATTCTCGGAGTATTGATCGGTTAGGTGACACGACAACACACTTACACAGACACACAGACACACACTTACACATTACAAATCATAGTAACATCGAGTATGAACGACACAATTAACTCAGAAATCTTATTCTTTTACTCCCCATCTGATATAATGTATAGTCAACGTCATAGTGTGTGAATTTGAATGTATATATATATATATATATATATATATATATATATATATATATATATATATATATATATATATATATATATAATATATATATATATTACATATATTACTGAGGAACGGGTCTTCCCCAGGATGCAGTAACCCCGCTGATATGGACGTTATATTGACGACATCTTTGTTCAAGTCGACGCCGAGGATGAGGTAGAAGCCCTCCGTCAAGCATTTCAGCAGTGTAGTGTGCTGAATTACACAGTCGAACACAGCTCCGACGATCGGCTCCCCTTCCTCGACGTCCTTGTAAGCAAGACGGAAGACGGTCTCCGTACTTCAGTCTACACAAAGAAGACCAATTTAGGACTTTGCCTCAACGGAGACAGCGAGTACCCCGCCAGATTCAAAAGCACCACCGTCAGGGCCTTCGTCAGGAGGGCCCTCTCCCACTGCTCGACCTGGCAGGACATTCACCAGGAACTTGACCGCGCCTCCCAAGTACTTGTGAATAACGGGTACTCAAATAAATTAATCAGCAAGGAAGTCCGCACAGCCCTGGAGAAATGGTACGGTAGTGAGAGCCCGCAGCCCCGCCCCCAGGATAATATCAAGCTGTACTACAAAGCCTTCATGAGTTCCCATTACCGTGAAGAAGAGGACTCAATTAAGAAAATTATTTCTGAAAATGTATCCCCGACTGACGACACCAAGAATATCGACTTAATCATATATTACCAGAATCGGAGGACGCGCGATCTTATAATGAAAAATAACCCCTCTCCACAGGTACGAGAACCCCTGAAGCAGACGCATGTAGTGTACCTGTATACATGCCCAGTCCGCGAATGCAGCGGCGCCTACGTAGGTATGACTACCATGCGACTGTCGAAGAGACTCTCGTGCCACGCCCAAGAGGGGGCTATCAAGAATCACGCCCGCACAAAACATCAGGAGGCCATCTCCCGGGATCTCATCATAAAGAACACGAAAATCATCGGGAAGGCTCCTGATGCCCATCGGTTGCGCCTGCTGGAGGCGCTCCTCACCCAACAAATAAAACCTACACTGAATACGACGCAGGAAGAATTTCTCCTCCCTACGAGTATGAGAAGACCTGCCACCAACAATGACACCACCGATCACGACAACTCCACGGAAGACAACGCCCCCGAACGAGGTACTCCTGCAGCCGATGGAAATCAAATTAGCCGTGACGTCCCACAGCGTAGCGCAACGCCCATCAACGTTACAGCGCCGCTCAGGAGGTCCAGGCGGCTGCAGGATATGCTGCAACGCAACCATCGGCTCGAAGAAAGTGGCTTGAGACCTGGCTCAGGCAACCAATGAAAACGAAGACTCCCCGCCACCAGCCAATAGAAGACAAGGATGGGGCAGACCCCCTGCTGTCAACCACAGATATAAGGAAGAAGGACACCGCAAGTACGGGCTGCTCTAGGAGCAAGAGCCCGTGCCAGCACAAGGCTGGCTTAATCTCCAACAACAACAACAACACCAAGATCAGTCCACCCTTAGCTTCCCAGCCCGAGTATGTCTGGCAGCTCCAGATGAAAGCTCGCTTTAAGAGAGAGAGAGAATCGTTGATGACTTTGATGATTATGGTATCATAGTTTATCTGTAAAATTCAGCTATATATATACTCCTATTTTGACCCTGTATTTGACCATGACCTCTATAGGCGCTCAACTAGCCTGTTTAAGTAGCCATTACTTTTAATAAAGTATGCTTGAGAGAGGGTCTGCTTCCTAAGTATATTATTATTATTATTATTTTTTTTTTTTTTTTTTTTGGGGGGTTTTTTTTTTTTTTTTTTTTTTTTTTTGCTCTATCACAGTCCTCCAGTTCGACTGGGTGGTATTAATAGTGTGGGGTTCCGGGTTGCATCCTGCCTCCTTAGGAGTCCATCACTCTTCTTACTATGTGTGCCGTTTCTAGGATCACACTCTTCTGCATGAGTCCTGGAGCTACTTCAGCCTCTAGTTTTTCTAGATTCCTTTTCAGGGATCTTGGGATCGTGCCTAGTGCTCCTATGATTATGGGTACGATTTCCACTGGCATATCCCATATCCTTCTTATTTCTATTTTCAGATCTTGATACTTATCCAATTTTTCCCTCTCTTTCTCTTCAACTCTGGTGTCCCATGGTATTGCAACATCAATGAGTGATACTTTCTTCTTGACCTTGTCAATCAACGTCACGTCTGGTCTGTTTGCACGTATCACCCTATCCGTTCTGATACCATAGTCCCAGAGGATCTTTGCCTGATCGTTTTCTATCACTCCTTCAGGTTGGTGCTCGTACCACTTATTACTGCAAGGTAGCTGATGTTTCTTGCACAGGCTCCAGTGGAGGGCTTTTGCTACTGAATCATGCCTCTTTTTGTACTGGTTCTGTGCAAGTGCCGGGCATTCACTTGCTATGTGGTTTATGGTTTCACTTTTCGTATTGCACTTCCTACATATGGGAGAGATGTTATTTCCGTCTATCATACTTTGAACATATCTGGTTCTTAGGGCCTGATCTTGTGCAGCTGTTACATTCCTTCAGTTTCCTTCTTTAGCTCTCCCCGCTGTAGCCATTGCCAATTGTCATCGCTGGCTAGTTCTTGTAGTCTGTCTCATGTATTGTCCGTGCATTGGTTTGTTGTGCCAGTCCTCTGTTCTTTCTGTCTTTCTCCTGTCTCTGTATATTTCTGGGTCTTCGTCTACTTTTATTAGTCCTTCTTCCCATGCACTCTTTAGCCACTCGTCTTCACTGGTTTTCAGATATTGCCCCAGTGCTCTGTTTTCGATGTTGACGCAGTCCTCTATACTTAGTAGTCCTCTCCCTCCTTCCTTTCGTGTTATGTATAGTCTGTCCGTATTTGCTCTTGGGTGTAGTGCTTTGTGTATTGTCAATATGTTTTCCTAGTTTTCTGATCTATGCTGCGGGAGTTCTGCCTTCGTCCATTCCACTATTCCTGCGCTGTATCTGATTACTGGCACTGCCCATGTGTTTATGGCTTTTATCATATTTCCGGCGTTGAGTTTTGACTTGAGTATCGCCTTGAGTCTCTGCATATACTCTTCCTGATCGTGTCTTCATCTCTTGTGTTTTTATATCTCCTCCTTCCATTATTCCCAGGTTATTTGTATCCTGTCTCATCTATGTGTTTGATGTTGCTCCCATCTGGTAGCTTTATCCCTTCAGTTCTCGTTACTTTGCCTTTTCGTATGTTGACTAAGGCGCATTTTTCTATTCCAAACTCCATCCTGATGTCCCCAGATAAAATCCTTACAGTCTGGATTAGGGTTATCTATTTTCCTTGATGCTCTTACCATACAGGTTGATGTCGTCCATGAACATCAGATGGTTGATTCTGTTGCCTCTTTTCTTGAGTTGGTACCCGGCATCCATCTTCTGTAATACTTTTGTCATGGGAATCATGGCTACTACGAAGAGTAGTGGGGACAGTGAGTCGCCCAGGAGGAGATCCCTCTCCTGATATTAACCTATGCTAGTCTTATTCCAGAGCTTGTAAGTATTGTATTCCAGTTGCGCATTGTATTTTTGAGGAAGCTGATGGTATTTTCCTCTGCCCCATATATTTTCAGGCATTCTATTAGTCATGTGTGTGGTATCATGTCGTAGGCTTTCTTATAGTCTATCCATGCCATGCTTAGGTTGGTTTTCCTTCTTCTACTGTTCTTCATTACCGTTTTGTCTATCAGGAGCTGGTCTTTTGTGCCCCTATACTTCCTTCTGCAGCCTTTCTGTTGGTGGGGGATGGTGTTTGTCTCCTCTAGGTAGTTGTATAGCCTTTCACTGATGATACCTGTTAGTAACTTCCACATTATTGGTAGGCAGGTGATAGGCCTGTAGTTACTGGCTATATTTCCCTTACTCTTGTCTTTTTGTACTAAGGATGTTCTTCTGTGGTCATCCATTGGGTGCTTGGTGATTTGAGATACAATGCTGAGTTGTTCTGCTATTCGTGGGTGTAGGGCCTTGAAGTTTTAGAGCCAGTATCCAATGGACTTCATCGGGACCTGGGGCTTTCCCCCAGTTTGGCATTTCTTTAGTTTGGGTGGGGTCTGACGTGTCTGTCGTGATGTCTGTGAATCTTTGTTTTATCTCCCTGGTTTCTTCTCCTTGACTTCCTGGAGCCATGTTGCATGTTTGTTGTGTGATACCGGATTGCTCCATATTGTTTTCCCAGAGTCTCTTACTTTGTTCGGCTTCAGGAATTTCTGGGTGGTTGTCTTCCCCTCTTAGTTGGCTGTATAGTCTTTTCTGGTTGGTTCCGAATAGTTTGTTCTGTTGGTATCCCTTATCCTGTTCATGTACCGTTGGATCTTATGTCTTTGGCCTTAAGCCTCTGTTTACATCTTCTATTGTGTTGTCCCCTCTCTTGTACTTTGTATTTCTCGTGAGTTCCTCCCTTGTTTTCTTGCTTCTTAGCCTTTTTTCTGCCATCTCTTTCAGTTTACTCAAGTCAGATCTCATCACCATGATTTGCTTTTCCAGGCGCCTTTTCCAAGGAGGTTGCTGTTTTGGTTTCTGTTGGGTTGGTTGTGCTGGTGGTGTTGGTGTTCGAATTCTCATCAGTTCTGCTACTAATCTTGCTCCTGCATATGTCAAGTTATTTGTTTCTGTGATACTGGTGGTCTGTATTATGCCCATTAATTTCATTGACCTCCACCCTTGTTTTCTCCTCATTTCTTGGTGTTGTAGGCTTTCATGGAGGGGATCTTTGTTCTCTCTGTATCTAGCTCCATCCATTGTCTAACCTTTTCTACCCATTCCGTCCTCTCTGTTACTTCGTCGGTGTTTCTTCGTGTGTCGTTGTTTGATACCTCATCCTCCCTGTAATAAAATCCAAAATAAGAAAGAAACAAATAAAGAGAGAAATCAAGAATATCAGGTAAAAGAGAAAAGCAAACCACCAATGAGATATGCAGAGGTGTCAGCAAAAAATTTCAAAGCATCAGCTCCGAAATTCTACTCAAGAGATAATAACTGTATTATTATGAAAGAGGATATTGCAGAAACGGAGAAAATTGCAGATTCAGACACAAAATGAAGAATTATGATGAAGGAAGATCAAATATTATGAGCACAGAAAGTCTGATTTTTTATGTCAGATTTCTCGGAAATGAAAAAAAAAAGAACACTACCAGAACAGGAAAGAGACATGGGAAAAATTCATTATTACTACCCAGTATTAAGATGAAGAGAATGAAAACACGCAAACCATCATAGTGATGAATGCGCGAGGGTTTAGTTCGAGTAACTCAAAAAGAAAAATAGAGTACTTAGAAGAACTAACCCAAAATGAAAAGAAAATAGATATAATGAATATAAGTGAAACCTGGTATTCCCAAGAGACTGGGAATGATGATCAAATAAAAGGGTTCCAAACTTATAGATCAGATAGAAAAAATAGGAATCAAGGGGGAACCGCAATATATGGGAAAGACAAAAAACAAGGAAAAATATATGAGAAATATAGTAACTCAGAATGGTGAACTAATAGCGGTACGGATTTTTAGAAGTTTGAATCAGAAAAATTGATGAACATAGTAATATATAGACTCCTAATACTAAAGAGTTTGACTTAATAATTGAAAAATTGGATGATATATGTAGAAATCACAAGGACTGGACTATTCTCCTATCTTGGTGACTTCAACTTTCCTTTCGTAGAATGGAAAGAACGAATAGGAGATTGTGGTTGTACTTATACATATAAAAAAGAGTAATAGTATGCAGAAGATAAGAGGCAATTTGAAAAGCTATTAGATATGCTACTAGAATTACAACATTCAACAAATAAATCACCTGCCAACAAGAAAGGAAAATAAAACTACTTAGACCTAGTATTTGTGAACGAGATGAATTATGTTAAAGAAATAATAGTTTATAATGCGAGTATTTCAGACCATAATGTCATAGAATTAACAGTTCATTCCAAAGCAAGTGTAGAGATAAGCAAGAAATGAAAAAGTGGGAAGGATATGGGAAATACAACTTCTACAGTAAAAATATAAAATGGTCAGAAATTAATGAAGAATTAAGCAAAGATTGGGATAACATTTTCGTAAGTGATGACATAAGGGTAAATACGGAGATATTATATAAAATATTGGAGAAAATAGTGGAAAAATATATACCGAAGAAGAAAAGTAAACATCATTCATGCATACCAAGAGACAGAAGGATCTGGTTCCAGAAAATCAGAAAAGTGGAAAAAAGGTTCTTGCAAAAGAAAAAAATGCATGAAAGTTATAGAACTAAAAAAGTAAGATAGAAAAATGCAGAACAAAAGATTATACAATCAAAAGAAAAATGAAAAACGGGACTTGGAAGAAAAAACCCTATTAAATATCAAGGCAAAACCCCAAACAATATTTATATCCATATGCGAAGAAGATGAATAAAAGAAGAATAGAAATAGGCCCTCTGAGAATTGAAGGAGATTAACGAATGAAAAAAAGGAAATTTGCAACATACTGGCAGAACGATATAAGAGAGAATTCACCCCTAGAATAGATAATGAAGATAATGATATAGAAGTAAGGGAAGAAAATAGTGAATATTTAGCTGACATAGAAATTAATGAAGCTGATATTGTGCAGGCAATTAATGAAATTAAAAATGGAGCTGCTGCAGGGCCGGATGGAGTCCCTGCTATTTTGTTTAAAGAAAGTAGTTCATTCTATCGCAAAGCCATTTGCAATATTATTAAGACAAAGTGTAGATACAGGCAAGATTATGATGAGCACAAATTAGCATATATCACCCTACTTTCAAAAGTGGATCAAGACTAGAGCAAGTAATTATAGGCCTGTGAGTCTAACATCACATATTATGAAAGTGTATGAAAGGTAATGAAGAAAAATATTATGAAACATTTAATAAAAAATAATTTGTTTAATATAGGACAACACGGTTTCGTACCCGGAAAAAGTACACAAACCCAACTGTTAGTCCACCGTGAGAACA
The DNA here is from genome assembly GCF_015104395.2 of Macrobrachium nipponense. Lineage (NCBI taxonomy): Eukaryota > Metazoa > Arthropoda > Malacostraca > Decapoda > Palaemonidae > Macrobrachium > Macrobrachium nipponense. The sequence goes on from NC_087204.1 coordinate 9,712,732, forward strand.
TATTCAAAAATAGAAAAGCGGAAATGAAACAGATGTGGTTTATCTAGACTTTGCAAAAGCTTTTGACAAAGTAGACCATAATATATTAGCAAAGAAAATTAGAAAACACAATATCGTAGATAAGTAGGAAGATGGTTAAAAGAATTTTTACACAACAGAAAAACAGATAGTTATTGCAAACGATGAGAAATCGGATGAAACCAAGGTAATATCCGGTGTGCCACAAGGTACGGTGCTAGCTGCAATATTGTTTGTTATTATGATTGAAGACATAGACAGTAGGTTAAGGATTCGGTAGTGAGTAGTTTCGCTGATGACACAAGAATAAGTAGAGAAATTACTTGTGATGAAGATAGGAACGCTCTACAAAGAGACCTTAACAAAGTATATGATGGGGCAGAGGTAAATAGGATGGTATTTAACTCTGATAAATTTGAATCAATAAATTATGGAGACAGAGAAGGAAAGCTATGACATATAGGGACCTAATAATGAGACAATCACAAATAAGGAAGCAGTTAAAGACCTTGGTGTGATGATGAATAGGAACATGTTATGCAATGATCAAATAGCAATTCTGTTGGCAAAAGTAAAGCAAAAATGGGAATGTTGTTACGGCACTTCAAAACAAGAAAAGCTGAAACACTGATTATGCTTTATAAAACATATGTTCGTAGTCACTTGAATATTTGCAATATGATATGGTACCCACACTATCAAAAGGATGATTGCACAAATAGAGAGTGTACAAAGGTCCTTTACAGCTAGAATATAAGAAGTTAGGACCTAGACTACTGGGAAAGACTACAATCCTTAAAATTATATAGTCTAGAAAGGAGAAGAGAACGCTACATGATAATTCAGGCATGGAAACAGATAGAAGGAATAACAGAAAATATCATGGAACTAAAAATATCAGGAAAGAGCAAGCAGAGGTAGATTAATAGTGCCCAAAAACTATACCAGGAAAAATAAGGAAAGCACACAGGACATTAATCCACTACGCACCAGCATCGATAATGCAGCGTCTATTCAATGCGTTGCCAGCTCATCTGAGGAATATATCAGGAGTGAGCGTAGATGTGTTTAAGAATAAGCTCGACAAATATCTAAACTGCATCCCAGACCATCCAAGATTGGAAGATGCAAAATATACCGGAAGATGTACTAGCAACTCTCTGGTAGACATTAGAGGCGCCTCACACTGAGGGACCTGGGGCAACCCGAACGAACTGTAAGGTGTAAGGTAAGGTCGTCTTCTGTGGCATCGTCTCTCAGTTCGTCTTCGTGTAATTCGTTGTCGTGTGACATTTCCCTTTCCAGTTCTTCTCTTTCTATTGGGGAGAGCCAGTTCTTTTTCTTTATGTTTCTTACTTGGTCTGCCAGCCTCTGCTCTGTTTGGGGGGTGTTATTCCTCTCATTCCAGATGTTGACCAATCTTCTTCTATATCCTCTCTCCGTCGGGTTGCTTCTGATGTAGCATCTCCCATATTTTCCTTATTTTCTTCTCTTGTCCATTTCTTCCTTTTTGCCTCTGTAGCTCCAATCTCAGGCTGTTGATTATTGTCGTTGTGGTGATCAGTTGCTGGATGACGACCTCCAAGTACTTTCCCTTTTTTCACCGCGTCTTTTTTTTTCCCCTTCAATTGGGTTGAATACCTGGTTGCCGGACGAAGCTCCTCTGTTGCCAGAGGTTCCATTTACGTCGTTGTCGTTTAATCCTTTATTTCTTTCCATCATTGCTGAGTTTTGCTATTTAACCCATAGCTGGACCCTACCCCATCAGGGATAGGTACTCATTTACAGCTGAGTAGACTGAGGAAATTATGGTAAAGATCCTTTCCCAAGGAATCAACGCCGAGGAGAGCGGTCACCCATCCAATGACTGACCAGAGCCAATGTTGCTTAACTTGACTTAAGTCTATTGACGACCTAACCCACTCCTCCACGGCGCCACATTTATTATTATTATTATTATTATTATTATTATTATTATTATTATTATTATTATTATTATTATTATTATTATTATTATTATTATTATTATTATTATTAAACATAGAAGGAAAAGGACGTAGAATTACAACTAAGAACAAATAACACAAACAGTATGTTCAAAACCAAGAGCAAAAGTGATTTAAGAGATGTTGGTATAGATTACATCGCAGCACGAACGGAATACGAACAACCATTCACCAGTAACCCATACCACCGGAAGGCTCGTTGGAGCTATACTTGACATAAAGAATTATTCATTTATTTTACGTTGCTCTTTTATCCGTTTCTCTCAGTTAGCGTTCTGGCGGATCAATGCATAGACACGGTAACGATTAAAACTTAATGGAAAAAAATTTTAAGATTTTTTAGGGAGGCATATCCTAGGTTTTAAACTCGTCTTTACATAGTCTCGGGGAAGGATATGAATGAAAAATATAATTATCTCGCTGTCTGAAGAGCAAGACAAACAATTCCTTGTTTACACAGGTATGTGTTTGTCTTTGTTATGGTTGAGAGTTTTTGAGGGTGCGTTTAAAATCCAAGTGCCCTCAAACTCTATTTGACTTCTTGATTATTTAATTACGTACAAAAAAGTTTCTATTTCTAGGTTTTTCTAGAAAAATAAAAATATTCACTGAGTGGTTACTGGAGAGAGAGAGAGAGAATGGCTACACGGAATACGCGAGGTAATAATTCTTGAAGAACTGTGTCATTACTCCTGGCATGTTAAGTTAAAAAAAAAAAAAAAGAACATTCAATTTGCCCCATTACTGCATTAAGACATCAATATTATTTTATTAGGCAATTAAAAAAAAATAACTGTTTCCCATAACTTTTTAAATTCCTTTTAGACTATATTTGATTTTTTTTAAACAGCTGTTATAAAGAAAGCTGTTTTTAAAATATATTGAAGCGCACATAAGGCACTGATATATAAAATATATTGAAACGTAAGTAAGGCACACACACACACACACCCACACACACACACACACACATATATATATATATATATATATATATATATGTATATATATATAATATACAATATAATATATATATATATATATATATATATATATATATATAATATATATATATATATATATATAACCAGTTTTGAAAATTTTATTACATTTCAAGTAGAAGTTAAATATTTGTAAAGGTTACCTTTTATTTCAAACGCCATGGCCTGCGAATCGATATGTAAAGTGTTAAAAGCTAGAGAAAACTATTACCCTGTTAATACAACAGCTATACCTTACGAACATGTAAACATAAGGCAGTAGCCCATCAACTTGTAATCTTTGAATGATATGGTAGTCTGTTAAGGTCTGTTAAGTTTTATTCGCAAGTTTCTATGGGCTGTTCAAACGCTTCTAAAGCATTTACATGAAGAGCGAGCGCGATACGAGTTGAATTCGGAGCTAATACTAATTTTCCACCCTCATTCGAAAGCCTCTTTCAGCTATGCGTTAAAGAAGAAAAATCAAGTCGCTCGTTCAACAGAGTCGGGTCTGGAGCGCTCTCGCATCGGTATTAAATTGAGCAGAGTTTTACGTGCAATTTTTGACGAACGTTGAATTCGAGCAGAGTAATATGCATAGAACTTTTACAGACGGTAAATTGGACGAAGTCCAAGAGAAAAGGAAGAATGATAGCCCCTGCGTCATTCATTCTTTAATTGGTGGATCAAGGATGAAATAACTCTGCAAAACACATCTATATTGTTTTTCATATCACTGTCATCCTATTTGACTGGTCAACTTTTATGGTGTTTGTTTGTATGGAGTTTTTACGTTGCATGGAACCAGCGGTTATTCAGCAACGGGCCCAACGGCGTTGCGTGACTTCCGAACCATGTCGAGAGTGAACTTCTATCACCAGAAATACTACACATCTCTCACACCTCAATATAATGCTCGAGAATCGAACTCGCGGCCACCGAGGTCTCAAGCAAACACCATACCGACCACGCCACTGAGGCGCTTAGTTTTTATAGTGTGGGGTTCCGGGTTGCATCCTGCCTCCTTAAGAGTACACCACTTTTCTGCCTATGTGCGCTGTTTCTAGTAGCACACTCTTCTGCATGAGTCCTGGAGTTACTTCGGCATCGACTGCTGACAAAAATTTAATTTTTTATTTTTATTTTATGTAGTTAACATCTTAACCGGTAACTACTCACTTTCATTTGGTCGCTCTACAACTATAGCAGGATTAATACATAGATTAATAGATTAATACATTAATAATAGATTCACTGGATGATATTCAACACAATCACCGGCATATTTTCAAAGCCAGCGTAGGCATCCTTGCGTACAGTGCGTTTCTGAACGTCGACCCCCCCCCCCCCCCGCCCCCCCCCCCCCCCCCCCTCCCCTCCCCCGCCCCGTAAATACCGTCGTAGACATTCTGAGTCTTGAAATACTACCACCAATATGTAACGACAACGACTGTATATATATTCCAAATGTGAACGAACTTCGTGCTGTTACTGACGAAAAGAAATTAACACGACTAAGTTAACTGACTGATATATCCATTTTCCGATCTCCCCCTTTCAAAAAGGAGTAAAATTTCAACAAATTCTGCTTATATTTCTCTCTAGTAAAGCAAGACGATACTTGACACAATAAATGCTCCCTTTTTATGATACACATCCATGGGCATTTATCAATAAAAGCTAATTTTTTTTAGGATACACAGCCACGGGCATGTATAAATAAATGCTCCTTTTTTTATGATACACATCCATGGGCATTTATCAATAAAGGCTCTTTTTTTATGATACACATGCCCATGGATGTTCATCATAAAAAAATAATTAAAAATCACCTGTTAACAAAACCCATGCAAGGTAAATAGATAAATAAAGTAAAAGTAAGTATATACCCACCAACAACCACAAGAATTCGAAGATCTCAGAGCCAAGGAGAGAGAGAGAGAGAGAGAGAGAGAGAGAGAGAGAGAGAGAGAGAGAGAGAGAGATTATAAAACGCACCACTGGGCACCCAAGTAAATTTCAAGAGGGAACTGTGCGTAGGAAATGCCGTGTCTGAAGGCAATGCATCGGCAGAAAGGGAAAAGCTACACTTTGATGTCTAAGCCTCTTACCGAAATGAAACTGGATTCTACCGCAATGCTATTTTGACTCGTTTTACGGTTTTTTCGAGAATTGTGAGAATTCTGGAAAGAATGCTGTTCTCAAATACACAGACACACACACACGCAAACTTTTAGAACGTCCAATCAGCCAAAGTGGGTGCGGTTCTCGAGTGCAAATGGGTATCAGCATCTGTTGCGGTCATGATAAAGGTGTGGAGCTATACTAGATTCACATCACCCGTGCATCTGATGTCTAGGCCAGTCCCCTATGACGCTCTTGATTGGCTGTTGATAAGTCAATCACAGGACTGGAAATTCTCAGTCTCTCTCTCGAGAGTTCACATGGGCAGGATGTACGTTTTACCACCTTTCCTGAGGGATACTTTTGAAAGACGTATCCCTCAGGAGAGGTGGAACATACATACATCCTGCCTATGTGAACTCTCTCTCGAGAGAGTGAGAGTTTACAGCCCTGTGATTGGCTTATCAACAGCCAATCAGGAGCTTCGTAAGGGACTGGCCTAGACATTAGATGCACAGGTGATGTGAGTATACTATAACAGCCTCATTCCCATGGCAGAAATAAAAAAAAATCAATTAGCATCAAAAGAAAGTCTGAAGACGAGCTGATAACCTAATCTTTATCTTCCTGATAACCTAATGAAGCACCCTTTATCTGCCTGATATCTACAGAAGTGCCCTTATCTTCCTGATATCTATGCAAGTGCGAGAGTCATTTGCATAAGGCCCTGGGGGTGGCAAGAAGAGACGAGAATCCGATTATATCTGAGACTCTGAACTTCCGTATAATGTATTCAGCAATTCATGATGAAAGGGTTGAAAGAGGTGGGGAAAAAAGAGAGTGAAAACCAAGGCTAAGTTCAAGGATAAAGGGAGAAGCGTAAATAATTATGAATAGCGTCAATGTTCATTTGTATATGGTGGCTTATGTATACTGATCTAGAAAAAGGGCCGAACTTTCACTGCTTTAAACAGGAAAAAAATAAAGTTCATTTGGAACGTTTTCTGCAACTGTATTAAAGGAAAAACTTAACCACAGAACAGTGATTGCTATTCAAAGGAGACTCTCAAATGAGGATATTGCATCCAGTAGAGCTGGAGAGATGACAACTCTAAAAGTTTCTCTGATTAACTATATACGATATCAACCATCGTTTTTTTTTTAATTGCAACCTTGAAACTACCATTGCAAATCTGGTAATTAATTGCTTCTTTTTCCAACAAGCAACAGGGACAAATTGAACCCTCCCCTCCAAAAAAAAAAATAGGGCCTATGAAAAGGAACCCTAAAGGCTAGTATTTATTCAAGAATGATTCGATATACACATAGCAATCCAACCTTTATTCGTTAGTGGTAAGACTATTAAGCAGCTAATTTTAAAAAAATAACACTAACACCCAAAAGGAAGAAATTCGAGGACATCTATTCATACAAAAAAAAATATAACCATACATAATTCTTAAAATCATAGACTCGGTATCTAATAGCTTTCAAACAGTAATAAACTTGGGCAACCTGTGTGTGTGTGTGTATGTGTGTTTGGGTTTGTATGTACGTGTGACTGTGTCTGTATTTACAGACACCCCAGTTAACGTCGGTGAGAACATAGGGTTAAATATATCTTCATCCATAAACTTGAATATTCTAAAACACTGATGCAAAACTATACATAATACAATTTTCCTTTGCCAATGCATTCAAAAACCCGCAAGCAGAAGGACGCTGCCAACCATTACTGAAGTCTTGCTGGAGCTATCTCAAGGACTATCAGTCGATGTGTGCTACAAGAAAAAACTAAAATCAATGAGGCATCTTTCATCTTCTCCCTATTGCTGCCAATATAGCCAGCCACTTGAGACCCTGGGCCGCCAACACCCACCCCCTCCCCCCTCTTCCAATCTACCGGAGGGGAAATCTGAAAGCCTTATAAAAAAAAAAAAAAACCCTCACCTGCGCAAATTCCTCTTGGGGATCGACAGCATCAAGGGGAAATGCCGTCGCTTCGTAGGTGAAATCCAATGGTTGACACAAGAGGGCCACTATTTCACAAAGGATTTATCGCGTGAGTTTCTAAACCTGATGCCACTTTTCTTGTATATAAGAAAAAACCTACGACATATCTTAGTTAATAAAAAATGCTTAACGGTGTTTAGTTACCTAGGTCCTGATAAAAGACAAAGCATTGACACTTTAAACAGGGTTTTAATGAAATATCTAGCATATTGCAATTATATATACCCTGATGTCACTTTTCTTGTGTACGACGTAAAAAAAAAAAACCTACGTCAAATCATAGTTAATAAAAAGTGCTTAAAGGTATTTAGTTATCTAGGTCCTGAAAAAAATAGAAAAAGCATTGACACTAAACTGTTTTAACGAAATATCTAGAATATTGCAATTATATATAGATATATAAATAACAGGTTTTTTAAAAAACTATTTTCGATATCATTAGTACTGTTATTACCATTATTATGATTATACAAGCTTTTATACTACTTTAGCAACTGCGTGGATTTGCCGATTATTCATTTTTTATCATGTTATCTCATGCATCTAGATTGTGTATGTTATTGTCTGTACTTTGTATACTCCATGTATATGGCCTTGGGCAGAAAATAAGATTTATTATTATTATTATTATTAATATTATTATTATTATTTATTATTATTATTATTATTATTATAGTATTATTATTATTATTATTATTATTAAATAAAATAATAATAATAATAATAAATTATTATTATTTTTTATTATTATTATTATATTATTATTATTATTATTATTATTATTATTATTATTATTATTATATTAGCTCCTGAAGGAATAGATTGTGTATGTTTCTGTCTGTACTTTGTATACTCCATATATATGGGCTTGAGCTAAAAATAAACTTTATTATTATTATTATTATTATTATTATTATTATTATTATTATTATTATTATTATTACACTAGCTCCTGATGGTAAAAAAAATTGTAGTTAACTCAGAACAGAATGTATTTATATCCTCGCTTCAATTTTCTTGCCCGTTGAGAATTTAGCTGTGTATGACTTACTTGATGAATAGAGAAGAAAGAAAATTCTAAGATCAAAGGAAAGTCAAAACCGTCACCCAAGAGACGATAGATTTCCCTTCCCAGAGATCAAACAAACTTCTCGAAAGCCGACATTTTCACTGCCAGAACGCTCAGCTTTTTCTGTCCTTTTGAACGACGCACTTCTTCGAGACTATGAACTTAGACTCTAGACTCTAGATCATGCTTGATATCACACAAACATAGGATAACAATTGGAATCTTGTTTGTTTGTTTGTATGGTGCTTTTACGTTGCATCGAACCAGCGGTTATTCAGCAACGGGTCCAACGGCCTTTACGTGACTTCCGAACCACGTCGAGAGTGAACTTCTATCCAGAGGATACACATATCTCTCAGCTCAATGGAATGCCCGAGAATCAAACGCGCGGCCACCGAGATAGCAGGCGAAGACCATACCAACCACGCTCCTGAGGCGCTAATTGGAATCTCCCTTGATTTCTATAATTCTCTAATAGCTTCCCTCGATGGTATCTCTTCTACTCTAACAGAAGACGATCTTCTCGCTGGTCAATTCATTTCAGTTTTAAGCCCAAAAGATTATTTAAAATATCTATTTTGCAACCAGATCTCCCGACTTATATTGATCATTTTGCTCAATGATTCAGGTAACGAAAGTGGATGTATTTATGAGAGAAACAAACGGGACTTAGAAAGCATTTTTACGATACTTCTAATAAATTGACAACTTTGAAATGATTTCGAGTTTTCCTGAAACTTAAAAATTACATTGAAATCTTTAAATTTGTATGATTTAATTTTTCTAATATAATTCACTAAACTAGAAACAATCCACTGACACACATACACACCTGTATCTGTTTTTTTTTTTTTTTTTTTTTTTTTTTTGAAGACCAGTGTTTCCACTGATAATGTATATAAGCAATGTAAAAGGAAATACTTAGTTAGCCTACTCTCAAAGCGTTATTTCTGTTTCTCTTATCCCACAATCATCTTGTAAGATAATACCATGAAAATACTATATTCCTAGAATAACGACAGTGACATAATGGAACAAGAAAAAATACTGCTATCGCAGTCTTCGGATTACGCCCACGTTATCCGTCTCAAGAGATTACGCTGGCAAAAATCCAATAAGTTAGATTAAGGACGATTGAAAAAATAACATTTTTCTCATACTTTATTATAAGCTTATTAATTCGTGTGTTGTAATATACCATAACGACAAAAATTGATAATTGCATTCTCCTCTCTCAGACACTTTTTGGGGATCGACAAATTTTATAATTTTATAATAAAATTTTTTTGTACCATACTATATAAATTGGTAATGGCGAATTACAGTTGATATTTTTGTAACCAGCTCGTTGAATAATTAGTGCAAACAACATGGGGAAACAATTAAAAGTTCATTGCAGCGTGCAATGATGAGCCAAAACAAACAAGCTACCTATATCATTCGGTTAAATGCGTTTGTTTGGATGGCTGCAATACATCAAATAGTGTTATTCTACTACGTGTCTGGAAGACCTGCAGGGACAGAGATTTATGCTACCCTACTCATGACTTATTGCTCTAGGAAGTCTTAAGATTGATATAACAATATTCATTACGCAATTTCCACTATTCTGAGAGAGATGAGGAGACTCGGATATTTAGAATCAGCAAGATAATATTATTTCCTTTCATCCTTTTACGAAAACGCATGATGTTCGGAATAACTACCTATTCTGAAATATGCAGTCGTCCTCAATTCATCCCCACCCCCCCACCCCACTTCCTCACACTCCCACAACAGTAGAAGGAAATGTAAATGCAATATGAAGAATATCATAAGTTAGAAAATTAAGCAGATGGGTAGCTTACAGACGCAGAATATGACCAAACGATCGTTACATCATTGTGTCTCTACTAGCATAACCAATTAACTCATTAGTTAGCTAAATAGTTATAAAAATAAATCCTAACTTATTTGCGACTAATTGGTCTCCGTTTCTTTGAAAAGGCTCGAGATTTCAAGTTCGTATCAAATTGAACACTTTGACCGCCGTCGAGTGGCCCTAAAAAATTTGTTGTGAGCAACAATAGGTGACATTGAATCCCAAAATCCACAAGAATAAATAAGCGAGAGAGAGTGACGCAACATCTCGAGGCCAACAAAATGTGTAAATGAAATCCACGAGTAAAAAAAATGCACGGAAACTTTTTTCGGCGTAATCGCGATTTCTGTACAGCGTATATATAATCAAGGACGCCGAAAATAGATCTATCTCTCAGTGGTTTTGGTATAATGCTGTATGATGAGCAGCCCCATGAAACTTTAACCACGGGCCTGTTTGGCCTGGTCTAACTATCCGTTTCTTCCAGACGCAAGATCATGGCTAAGGTTAATCTTAAATAACTAAAAGCTGCAGAGGATTGCGGGTTGTAAATTGGTACGCTTGATGATTGGAGGGTAGATGATCAGCATCCCAATTTGCAGCCCTCTAGTATACTCTCCGACGTTTCAGGATTATAAAAAAATTACAAAAAGAGTTTTCTAGAGTAAAATCGCTTCACTGTCGTATTCAGACTGACAATTCTGTAACGTGGACTTTGCATGCACACCTCCTTTTTTATTTACCGGGATATTCCGGCTGAAATATTGGAGCAATAGCTTTCTTGCAACAGCCCTTGATGGAAAGAGAGAGAGAGAGAGAGAGAGAGAGAGAGAGAGAGAAGAGAGAGAGAGAGAGAGAGAGAGTTAAGGAATTTACTTTTATATACACAGCATTTGTCTTCTTCTTCTTCTTCTTCTTCTTCCCGCTTTTTCCCATTTTTATATGGGGTCGCCGTTTCGGATGAGCCGTTTCCATCTATTTCTATCTTGCGCTTCTGCCTCATCAATTCCCTTCTCATGTAAATCTCCTCTCACACAGTCCTTCCCATCTCTTTCTTGGTCTCCTCTTTCTCTTTCTTCTTCCTTGCACCTCTCCCATAGTATGTCTCCCAGCGTGGTCCTCATCTCTCCTCAACAGGTGTCCATACATCTCAGCCTCCCCATGCCTGCACTTTCTTTGAGATACTTCCACCACCTTAGTTGACCCCCTTATGTAGTCATTTTTGATCCTATCCTCTTGTTACCCCAGACATCCACCTAAGCATTCTCATTTCTGCCACATCATCTTCTTCTGCTCTGCTTTTCTCATGCTTGCTGTTTCCGTACCATACAGCATTGCTGTTCTTACCACCGTCTTGTGAAATTTTCCTTTTAACCTAAGCGGCACTCTTTTGTCACAAAGAACTCCCGAGGCCGCTCTCCAGTTGTTCCAGCCTGCCTGTACCCGATGTTTTACTTCTTCTTCCATACTTCCTCCAGCGTTAACAAAAGTATCCCAAATACTTAAACTTATCAACTCTCCTTATTTGCTCTCCACCAAGCTGAATACTTTCTCTATCATCCCCCTCAGTGGTGGTACACATATATTCTGTCTTGGATCTACTTATTCTCATTCCTCTGTCCTCCAGTACTTGTCTCCATCTTTCCAATTTCACTTCCAGATCTTCCCTGCTCTCTGCACACAGAACAATATCATCCGCATACAATAATGTTTTCCATGGTACTGTCTCCCTTATTAATTCTCTATTATAACATCCATCACTATGTTAAAGATAAAATGGCTCAGAGCCGACCCTGGTGTAATCCTACTCTCACCTCACAACCTTCTGTCTCCCCAACACTGCTCCTCACTCTGGTAAATACATTCCGGTACATCTCTTGTATCAATCGCACTACTTCTCTGGCACCATCTTCTCCCTCAGGCTCCTCCATACCTCTTGTCTCGGGACTCTGTCATAAGCCTTTTCAAGGTCAATGAATACCATATGTAGGTCCCTTTGTCTTTCCCCGAATTTCTCCATTATTTGCCTCAGACAAAATATACCATCTGTTGTTCCCCTTCCCTTCATAAATCCCATCTGCTCTTTACCTATTTGTACTTCTTCTCTCAGTCTAGCATCTATCATCCTTTCCAGTATCTTCAAAGTGTGGGACATCAATTTAATGCCCCTATAATTACCACACTCTTGGACATCGCCTTTCCCTTTAAAAATTGGGATCAATATACTCCCACGCCACTCATTTGGTATCTTTTCCTGTTCAAGGATCTTTATCATAAGATCGTACAGTATATCCACTCCTTCATCTGCCGTAATGCTTTCCATGCCTCCACCGGGATCATGTCTGGTCCGGTTGCCTTCCGTTTCTTCATCTTCTTTCAGTGCATTTAGTACCTCTTGCCTAGAAAACCTCATTACCATGCCAATGTTCACTTGCCCATCCTCTCTTATTAGTCTATTATTTTCTTCATTTACAACTGTTCGAAATATTCTTTCCATCTCTTCACAATGTCTTCCTCCTTTCTAAGCTACAAAATACACCCTCTTGATTCTTTATTTGTTTGATGTGTGGTTATATCTTTGGTGCTCTTATTTCTAGCCTTTGATAGCTTCATCATCTTCTTTAATCCTTCCTTTGTCCCCAGCTCATTATACACATCATCATACGACTTTGCTTTAGCTTGGGCTACCACCTTTTCACCACCTTGTTTTTCTCTCTGTACCTATTTCTGTCTTCACTGACTGTGACTCTTCCCATCTTTTCTTTGCCTCCTTCTTATCTTTTACTACTTTCTCAATGTCTTCATCCCACCACCAACTATCCTTTTCTTCCCATATGATACCAGATGTCTCTCCTAGCAGCTCCTTTCCATGCTTCTTATTACTGCTGTCATTTCGTGCCCACCATTCTTGAACATCTTCGAACCTCCCTATATCAATATCCTCCAAAACCCTCCTCTTAAACTCTCTCTTCTTATCCCCTTCCTTCTGTAATTCGTACCATTTAATTTTCCTTATCCCTTTAGCTTTGTTTTTCTTTCCCTTTTCAACTTCAAAGTCCATACATAGCAGCCTGTGTTGGGGGGCTACATGGTCGCCTGGAATAACTTTGCAGTTCTTGACCTCCACCAGATTTATCCTTTTATACAAGAAATAGTCTATCTGGGAGAATCTTCCCCCACTCCTATATGTTATTAGTGTTCCCTTTTCTTCTCAAAAATGTGTTTACTATTGCCATGTCGAATGACATAGCAAAGTCCACTACACTCTCTCCTTCTGGGTTTCTCTCCCCAATTCCATGGCCCCCATGCACCCGCCCAATCGCCTCATTTTCACTTCCGACATGGCCATTCAAATCTGCCCCAACTATCACCCTCTCATGCTCTTCCAGTTCTTGCATTATTCCATCCATGTCTCTCCAGAAATTTCCCTTCTCTTCTTCTGTGGCAAAAAACAACTTTGGTGCATATGCGCTTTATAATATTCAGAATCTCTCCTCCATAACATATCTTCAATCTGATGATACGGTCATTCTTTCTATGCACTTCTATTACCGAGTTCTTTAGTTCACTAGACAGTACTATGCCAACTCCATTTCTACCTTGTTTATTTGCTCCACTATAATCTATAGCTTATATCCATCTCCCAACTCTTTAGCTTTATTTCCTTTCCACCGCGTTTCTTGCACACACACAACATCTACTTTCTTTTCTCTCATCAAGTCAGCCAATTCTCTACCTCTCCCAGTCATGGACCCAACATTTAGCTTGACATACTCTGAACCCAATGTGAGCTCGCTTCTTTAGCTGCACCGCTCCTGATGCAGTAGCCCTCGCCTTACCACAGAGTTATGGGCGATGTTCTCTGTGCGTCGTTTACGGAGTACGCCCTAACATTACCTCTTTCCATATTTCGGCTCATTCCATTTTGGTTTTGGCACAGATTTTTACAGCCGTATGCCCTTCCTGACACCAACCCTCCCTATTTATCCGGGCTTGGGAACCGGCACCCATAAGGACTTGGTTGCCCCAACCAGGTGCTAGGTTATATACACAGCATTTGTAAGTCTATATAATATATATATATCTATAATATATATATATATATATTATATAATATATATATATATATATATATATATATAATATATATATATATAGTGTGCATACATACATACATTCTGATTATACACGAACGCAATGGTCCCAAAATAGGTAATTTTATTCAGAGTAAATAAAATAATGAAACCATAAATGCACTGTCTCATAATACGATAATAAGAGAGTTTAAAGAATAAGACAATATATATATATATATATAGTATATATATATATATATATATATATATATATATATATATATATATATATATATGTGTGTGTGTGTGTGTGTGTGTGTGTGTATAAACCGGTTCTGAATTTCACAGCCAGAAAGGTTTTCTTTGAAGTTAAAATTCAAACTACTCTTATGCAAGTTTTCTTTTTTTATCAACAGGTGCATTTTTTCTCGTGTTTTTTAGAGACCACGCCAAAAAAAAAAAAAAAAAAACTACTCTCATACATCTAACAAAAAATTTATGTTCATGCTTTTTTTTTTTTTTTTTTAATTCATTTCAGGATCACCGCCTTTTGCAAAAACTTTGCTTACTCGAAAATTACGGTGAAGGAAGCCCTTGAAATCTTTAAGTGCAGAATGACAATGTATTATCCACTTTTCGGATCATTATTTTATTATTTATCTTAGTGGGTTTCCTCGTGGGTTTGTTGTCTTTAGTTTATGTATTACTGATCGTATCACTGATCGTAAGACAAAACCACTTTCCCCTCACACTTCAACCATAAATTTTCAGTGAACGGGCTTTGCATTAAAAGTTAAGTCATCCACGCAGTATTCACTATCGCCTTCAGCTATCCAAAGAACACCTTCGATCTGGTAGTATATTCCACATGTTCCAAAATTAATCAGTTCCGGCATGAAAAAAAAATGCTAAGGATACAGTTTCATCCACAGCCTTTCCTATAACGTTGTTCTGAAAAGCTGCAAATTCGGATATACGAGTATATTCAATTTGAGTTTGTTAATGAAGACTGAATAATGAAATATGACGAGGGCGAATCGTCTCGACAATGACGTCATTTTCAACGCGAATCATTCCCGCCAGCACAAACTTTGTGATTGAGGGCAAAAGTTCACGGAGCTATTTAACAATACGAGGCCAAATTAGGTTAACTTTATCTAGAAGCGCTCTTCGTTAATTACGAAACTCTCTCCAAAATTTCGTCTTGAATAAAAAAAGGGAGTAATTCGACTTCGCATACCATCATCATTTTACTAAGCTGAACTTTCACTGCGTCCGTTTCTTTCCCGAAGTCCCAATTTTTTTTTTTTTTTTTTTTTTTTTTTTTTTTTTTAATTTAATTAAGCGGAACCCAACAAGTGTTTTTGGAACGTCCCTTTCGAAGTACCTTAATTGGATTAGAGAGATTCTCTCTCTCTTTTTTCTCTCTCTCTCTCTCTTTAGTCATTCATAACTGATAACTGAATAAAGTTTAATTTATGTACAAGATTGAAAAACTGAATTTTTATATATATATATATATATATATATATATATATATAATATATATATAGATATATATATATATATATATATATATGTGTGTGTGTGTGTGTGTGTGTGTAATTATATATATACATATATATATATATAGTATATATACATATATATATATATATATATATATATATATATATATATATATATATATATATATATATATATATATATATATATATATATATATATATATATATATATATATATTTATATATATATATATATATATATATATATATATATATATATAATACATATTATATGTATGTAACTTTTGGAAAAGCAACTAAAATTATCATACGTCAGCATCCGAGCCAAAAGTATTCATAAATTTGCTACTTTTTTTCTATTTACACACATAAATTTCTTGTTTAATATTTCTATGCTAGAGTGATTTTCCCGCACTTTGATGTTCCTTGTTCAGATGCCAAACTGAATGGCTTTCACTTAATTGATTTTCGTCTTTATGAAGGCTTACCAACTGGCGCTGTTTTAATACACTGTCTCTCTCTCTGTTGGTATTACCTGGAATGGTCGTAACTATATAACAAAGATGAATGTGATTGATAACTCATCCAGTCGGTATTTTAAGAAATTCAAGATTCAATGCAGAGAGGTAGCTGGAAGAAGGCGAGAGAAAAAAAGAGAGAAAGAGAGCAGCTGAAACTGTTCTTATCCTAATATCCAATGGGAAAATATTGGGCGGAAAAAAAAAAAATTGCTCGCGTCACCCCCGATAGAATTCACTCGAAATTTGTTGCTCGTATTTTATTTTGAAAGCCCTATTTTCTCATGGCATTTCTACCCAAGCTCCATAGTTTTCAGATGGTACGTTACATATTCAGTGCTGCCTCTGGGCAGCCAAGGAATTTCCCACATAATATTGAATGTGACATCAATTCATTTGCACCAAATTAGTGTAAAAATACCTTTGACTCGAATGAATATCGCTCCGTTATGGGGTAGGACATTACTAAGGATTTCTTACCGTGATTCATATTTACAAGCATTAAGCTACAAATGTCCTTTAATATCTAATTCGCTCTGCCTCGGAATTAATATACTTTCGTATATGTTAACCGAAGGGAAATTTTTTAGTTGATTTGATCCTGAGGCAGAGCGAATTAGATATTAATCAAAGGGACATGTGTAGCTGAACGCTTATATATATATATATAATATATATATATATATATATATATATATATATATATATATATATATATATATATATATATATATATATCTAATGTCTTATCGCTTGGCGATAGACTTTTGTTTTTTTCCTTACGGCTGTATCCGTAAGTAATGTTTGGTTCCTCTCATCTCCCTTGGATATCTTAGTAGAGAGGTTCTTTCTTGTCTAGAGGAGATGATTCAAACAGGCTAGTTGAACAAGTTAACAACTTTATTGTGTAACTCCATACTAGGAGATGCAGCTCGGTCGGACGACCGATATGTTTTGAGATTTTGGCGTGGAACTGCCATTCTAAAGCATCGCGTCGATAGCGGAACATTAGCTATCTCAGCAATTCATATAAAAACACATACTGTTTCGCCGGCTCGGAAGTTACAAGTTTCCGGCGTAGGTTAACAGGTCAACCGCTTCCCATGGAAGTTGTTGTGCAAAGTTATCATAACATAAAAATGTTGACAAAGCTGTGAGCTAGATCAGGCTACTGCAGACAGTGCATAGCGTAATCTAAGGTCTGCTTTGGTCACGTAGAACCCCTCCTAATGCCATGACCCAAGGTCACTGGTTTATATATATAATGTAATTCTTACATTAGGCTCGGTCTGCTACCTATTCAAGCCCTTGAATAACAAAAAAAAATTACTTTAAACATTGTTCATAGGAGCGTGCTCGTAACATACTAAGTGATTAAATGCACAAAAGTTCTGTACATACCCTTTGTGTTTACATATTCATAAATCAAAGATAAATGCATGGAAAATATAGATCCATGTTTGGTAATAATAATGATTATGTACCCAAAACAAAAATAATAAATGGTAAAAATCAAAACATGTACATGATTAATATGATAACAGGTAACCTGATTAAGAATAATGGTTACTAAATAATGATTATCAGCATGATCATGGATAATTGTTAAAGAGTACTTGACACTCTTTATAATAGATAAATATAATTGTATAATAGTATAACAATGTAATTCTGCAGAAATTCAATATATAGGGCTGATATTTTATTAGGTGCCCGAAAAAATACCTTTAGGAATATATTAATGTATAATATTTGGGCTATAATGATTTATTAGGCGCCCTGGAGATACTTTAACTGTTCAATGCAAAGGCGTGAGTCTTTCTTGTCCTACATTTTTGCCAGCATACGGGCCGCTTTTCACACACAACACAATTCCAGACAATTCCCTAGCACGAACTGAAATGGCCAGGTTCAGGCGCCCTAAACGCAAACGACTTGAGTTTAACGGGTACGTCATCCAGACGGGCCAGTACGTTCCCTTGGAGATCCTTCTGTTTTACGCCTCAGCCTACGCCAAGCAAAGATGTTGACGGCGATAACCAATATGCCGTCACACTGAACACGGCTAGCAGAATGTAGTAGCGAAGATGTTCTCCACCTGCATAAGTCGATGACGCGTGGGTCATCTCAGCCAGTTGCGTCAGACGATGAGCTACTCGCGCGTTGTATGGGAGAGGTAGTGATGGGATGATTGTTGTAGCCCACGTGTAGTTCGCGAAATACGCCTTCTCACGTATTGATCGTGTTGACCCCTCTGACGGTATAATTTGTAGATGTCCCCGTACAACCATCGGCTGCTACGAAGATAGGGGCATGGGCGGTGGATGTGTCCGGACACACGACGTCGAATCCGGCCTTATCATAACGGATCCAGAACCATTATTCATCCTGTAATTGAATTTATTACCGAAAAAGGGATAAGTTTCCCCAGACAACCTTCGCTTGTATGAGAGAGAGAGCCGTTTAGCACTATGTCTAACTCACATGAATCCGTTGATATAGGATAGAATTCAAAAGAGTCAGCTGTACAAATTTTATTATTCATGGCTTCTGAACAGTGAGTGAGTTTATCTAAGTCTTTAATGAACTGTAAATGATTTCTTATCAGAAGAAATCAGTACATGCCCTGTTAAATTGGATATTACTGGATTTGAGTTATTCGTCATAAAAGTAGGAAACGGTGCTATTTTGTATGATTGCCAAGCATCGGAAGAATCAAAAGGAATCGTGATCATAATTCTATAATTTCAACGCTGACTGATATTAGGCTATAATAGAATTCTACTTTATGGGCATCCAACTAAAGGAAAATATAACCTAGCTTCTCCCGTCCGTTTTTCCAAAGTTAACGTCAGAATCTTTAATAGGCATGAGGTGAGGAGATAACACACCCTTTGTTGCTAACGTAATTGCTTCTACGTAATCTTTTGACTTTTCAATAAAATGGATATTTTCACACGGATATGATCTTTTCGAACTATAGTAAGGCTAAAGTAGCCAGCAAATGTTGAACTTCCATGACCTGATCGATATTATTTGAATGTTCATTAACGATATTCATTATTTGATTGATCGAAGATAACTGGCTGCGAAGTTCTGATAAGGCCAGTTCCGTTTTGTGTTGCAAAAACTCAATTCTTTTATTTTGATTATTTATCTTGAGGCGATTTGAGATTCCTAAGCCTAGATTCGCAACTGATCCTAAAATGTTTAGTCCAGCTAGAATAAGCGGGTTGCGACGCTCAACAGTATTGTGCCGCACAGACCACATCAGCAGGTCACGAGCGAGTTCTTCTGCCTCGGCGTTTTTTATTTTGTATGTCATAAGACAACATTTCCGCGACGTTTAGCGTTTGAGCTAGTGAAATCTCTGAGTTAGCATGAAAATTACGTTCATGCATTTCCTTAAAGGGAAATACCAAACCTCATCAGGTCATTCTTTAAGTTAAGGACGTCATCTTCAGGTAAGAAAATACATGCATGCATATCTACCTCGATAACAATATTACTTGACACGATGAATACATCATCGATTCTCTCGATAATCGAGCCATGATTAAATTCTATGTCTTTAGTCCTAGCACTCTTTCCATAACAAAACAAAGATGTCTGAATACACAATATCACTCCTAAACAATAACAGATTCATTTTTGAAAACCTGCAATGAGTAAAACAGATGTAATAACTCGCGTAAAAGAATAGGTTTACATACAATATGATTAATAGATATTATATATATTTATTTATACAAGTTTCATACATACAACCATTTTTCCCCCCTCACTCCATCTACCTTTCTTTAGATTCTGATATGTGCCAATGGGACTATTCTCACATCAGTGGGTTTGGATACATTTTGAACCCTAACTCTATTGGCCGTTAAATTTTCTAAAATGTTAAACGGGATCTTCAATCAACGCAACAGTTTATGAAGACGCAACTATGTCCTTCATCGAGAGGAATACAAGCATTTAACACTGACGTTTGAGCAACAGTTATCACTTATCTTCGAGAATCTACACCGGACGAGGGCAGCATCGAACATCAACGGAAAGAAGAAAACAAACACAGGGAACATCACCCGATCTAGCAAGGACGGAGGCTGTGACGTCATCAATCTTGCACCGAGAGAAGGCCGTGACGTCATCACGACTTCCGACGCGAGACGTGGACAGGAACTGTGACGTCATCCCATGTCAACAATCCTTCGCAATATAATCTGGAGCTAAGTACCATTTTTATCTATTCAGGTCTTTTCCTCAGTGAAGTGTTGTTCATCAAGAGTCGATCGTCCATATTCTGGGGGTGAGTTGTTCGCCATATTAATCTTCCTTCATTACAGAACTTATCTTCAACTACGAGGTTCTGCAGGCCCGCAGATTAATTTTTTTCTTTTCTCGTTGTCATTAACCATTTCTTGCAGGAATTCTCCGTATAATATTTTATCTAATTATCTGTATTTTTGTATCTTTTGGGGGATTTTCCTATTATTATAACACACTATACAGTACTTTGCTTATGCGTTTACGTAGTGGTCGAGTGTACTCTTATAGATATTTTGATAGGATTGCAAGGAATAGAAGTGATAAGAAAAAAGTGAAAGCCGAAATGGCAACCACTCCGGCTGGCAACCCCAACGTGGTGACTCTCGTTAGCGCGAGGTCAGCGATAGAATTATGATCACGATTCCTTTTGATTCTTCCGATGCTTGGCAATCATACAAAATAGCACCGTTTCCTCTGTTTCGTTTGATGTTGAAGGTTGAAGTTAGTTCTTGTAGACCTTCGGTCGGCTGAGTATGGGTCTTGTTTAATTATGTTCTTCGTTTGTTCGCTTGCCACCACTTCTAATGTCTTATCGCTTGGCGATAGACTTGTTGTTTTTTTCCTTACGGCTGTTATCCGTAAGTAATGTTTGGTTCCTCTCATCTCCTTGGATATCTTAGTAGAGAGGTTCTTTCTTGTCTAGAGGAGGATGATTCAAACAGGCTAGTTGAACAAGTTAACAACTTATTGTGTAACCTCCATGCGATAGACTTGTTGTTTTTTCCTTACGGCTGTTATCCGTAAAGGTTAATGTTTGGTTCCTCTCATCTCCCTTGGATATCTAGTAGAGAGGTTCTTTCTTGTCTAGGAGATGATTCAAACAGGCTAGTTGAACAAGTTAACAACTTTATTGTGTAACTCCAT